>NW_028301547.1:645000-945000 GCF_042242905.1 Orbicella faveolata
AGCTCTTCAGGCTTAAAACAGATATCTTGCCTCCCGGAGAGTGGACGTCAAGAATAGTTCAGCTGTTGAATGACAAGCACTTGGTAGGTACAGTACAGCAATACAGATGTTTGCATTTAGCATTAACTAGAATAATTTACTGTGAATGTAAAGAACATTTTTATTGCATGCCCTGCTTTGTTGTTTCAGCTGTATGCCACAGTAATTTTCTTGGTTAGTTATCTTCAATTAATAATATAAGTGTTGCTCATTGTTTGGAATGTTTGATCATGTTCCTTTAGGGTGTGGTAACCTCTGCTGCCAGTCTCATTCATGGTGTTGTCCACTATTACGCCGATGACTACAAGGGATGTGTTCAGCTGGCAGTCTCCAGGCTTAGCAGGGTAAGGTTGTCGTGTAAGGCATATGAACCTTTCCAGTGAAGTTACATTTAGTGCGCTCTTTTCAGACTTCCAGGTTAGTCGACTAACCCAATAGAAATGAAAAAAGAAACAAAAACAAAAAGGTGCATTGAAATCTGCAATTCACAACCCACAGTCAAGACCATTTAAATCCACCATTTAAAGTGAACTGTTGTCAAAGGGTGCAAAAAACTATTGAATAAGATTTTCAATTTAGATTTACAGCGGCATGGTTGTTATAGCCCCAGTGTGTGGTTTAAATCCAGATTCAAATGATAATTTTGATTTCTTTTCAACAGATTGTGACATCGTCTTACACTGACCTTCAGGACTACACCTACTATTTTGTACCGGCACCCTGGCTTTGCGTCAAGCTGCTGAAACTTCTACAGTTGTATCCTCCCCCAGGTAACTGCATCACCCTGTTCATGTACCTGTATTGCAGTATTTTTATCCTTTGGTTTTGTGTGGCTATTCAAAATATAATGAAAGGTGTTGATCAGGCCCCGTGCGTTCGAAAGGAGGATAATGCTATCCACTGAATAGCGATTTATTCTATGGATAGCATTATCCGGCCTTCAAACAACTAGGCCCTGTTCTTTTAATCGCTGCTTTATTTTTTCCAAGTACTCAAGAAATTATGTATTAGATGTACTTTCAGTGAAACACATCTACAGGGATATATGTTGCTAAACAAATTTCCTGATGGAAATTGTGAGATCAGTTAATTATCTGATACAGGATGTTGACCTTTAGTATGCCAAAGTGATAAATATCAAAAGATCCTCAATGTTGATTCTTTTGTCACTGTAGATGACCCAGCTATCCTTGGAAGATTAAATGAATGTCTGGAGACCATTCTAAACAAGGCCCAGGTATGTTTTGCAACATTTGTATTGATTGTTTGGCTGGTAGGTTGGTTATGTGTACCAATGTATTTGTTGTGCCTCTTTCCTGACTCTCACATTTTTAATTATTATAATTACGGTCATCCAACTAGTTCAGCTTTTTAGTTATTTTGGGTATGCCACTACTGTATGTACTGTACTGTTTATTTATATATTTATAATTATAATCTTGTAAATTCTTTTAGTTGTTTACAGTAGTAGAAATAAACTGAAATAAACTGTTGTTGTAGGACTAATTGGTAGACACAACAGCAACGCAACGAGTTTGGGGCAAAAGAACAATTTATTGAAAACTACAGGCTATGAAATTAAACCCAGGGAGGGTAGGGAGGGTAAAACTAGCGAGGAGAAACCACAACTGACCTTTGAGATGATGCTGAACTCGATATGACCGAGGAGAAACCTGACTTGACTGCGAAAAGACATGAACCACACTAGGGGGTGTGTCACAAATTAAGCATTTTGACAAAGCCAAAACCACCAAAAAGTAACACTGTGCATTCTTGATCTGTTGTAGGAACCGCCCAAGTCAAAGAAAGTTCAGCATTCAAATGCAAGAAATGCTGTTCTCTTTGAGGCCATAAATCAAATCATTCACATGGACAGGTATTGCCTGTTTGTTATAACATGTACTGTGTTACAATATAACAGAACTTCAAAGTGGTGAAATATGTCTGAAGGTGAGAGCAAGCAAGCAGTTTAGTTTTCAAGGTTGGGTTTTGATAACAGATACACTGCAAGCAAGAATAGAGCTTTTTAGCTGAGATGAAAGAAACAATCCCACTACTCAACAGGCTAACTTGCTATTTAACTGAAGTGATAAGTTTTCTTTGTTGTTGATGCCAAGCTCTGGAGATATAATATTACTAATAATCATTTATTTCTTTTGACTTCAGCCTGATCTTTGTCTCTTTTCAGTGAACAGAGCTTGTTGATAAGAGGTTGTAACCAGTTGGGTCAATTTTTGACACACAGGGAAACTAACCTGAGGTATAGTGACTTTGTGGTAAATTTATTTTCTTTACTCCAAACTATTTTGACTCCAATATTTTTTTGATTTAACTATTCTTCTTAGGTATCTTGCTTTGGAAGGACTTTGCCTGATGTCCAACTCTGAGTTTTCAGTCGATGCTGTTAGAAAACATCAAGAGACTGTTGTCAGTGCACTGAAGGTGAGTGTCAGATGTTTAGAATAGAAAGGTTTGATGGTGATTATTCTGTGGGCTTTGTCCTCTTTATACACATGGTAACACAATTTGGGTCATCTAACGTACACTGTGACTAGCCGTGGAGTCACCAGATGGTGGTATCATTGATTTTTGTTAAAAAATGGCTAACTCTTGTATATCTAGCCTGATGTAGACACTTGACAAAGTTTAAAGTTTGGAGAATTTAGAAGTGTTTATGTAAGCCTTAGTTTCCTGCAGCTTGAATTGTAAACTGTTAATCAAATTGCCCCAAACTTCCACAGGTGATTGCTGCAATAATTATTAAGCTCCAGAAATATGTGCGTGATTTGCTTATATTTCTTTGTCATGACAATAATTATATATTACCTATTTTAGACTGAGCGTGATGTCAGTGTACGTCAAAGAGCTGTTGATCTGCTCTACGCCATGTGTGACAAGAACAACGCTGAGGAGATTGTGTCTGAAATGTTAACGTACCTTGAAACAGCTGATTACTCTATTAAAGAAGAAATGGTAATGGTTTGTTTATGTCAACATTGCCATTTTAATGACTGCTAATTATACTGAACTGATTTCTAAAATGGAAATTCTTTTTCCTAATGTACATCATCACATCAGGTGTTGAAGGTGGCAATCCTTGCTGAGAAGTTTGCAACAGACTATTCCTGGTACATGGACACCATCCTTACACTGATCAGGATTGCTGGAGATTACGTCAGTGAGGAGGTTTGTAGTCACTTCTGATTCCTTGTGGTACTTTTTTACTGAGAAGTCGAATATCAATTACCCTTAGGGATTGAATGTTGTTCATGAATTATTTGTTTTGGTTAGCATTGTTTGAGTCACAAAATTCCCTTCAGGTGTGGTACCGTGTGATCCAGATAGTGATTAACAGAGACGACATTCAAGGTTATGCTGCTAAGACAGTGTTTGAGGCTTTACAGTCCCCATCCTGCCATGAAAACATGGTTAAAGTCGGTGGCTACATCTTGGGAGAGTTTGGAAATCTCATTGCTGGAGATCCAAGATCAAGGTAAAAAGTAAATGATACTGCAAAGATAGCTAAAATGCTTTAGCTATCTTTCAGTTTCAGTCTGGCTCCAAGTTGCAAGGAAGACAGCTAACATAACTGAACTACAGTATAGGAAGTTACGCGAAAGTAATTTTTCTTAAGCATTAAACTGTAAACAACTACTGTAAACTGCTACGTTAACTAAAAAATAAACATTTCAAAGTGGCATGAATACAGTTGCAATGAAATCATGCCAATCAGGCAATTTTAGAAACAACTGTCACATGTAAGAATTTTTATTTACAATCCTGTTTGTTGAGTAGAACATCTTAAAATCATTGCATTGCTTCTCTGTTTTATCTTTTCAGCCCAATGGTTCAATTTCAGCTGTTACACAGCAAATTCCCATTGTGTGCCTCCTCCACGAGAGGCCTTCTGATGTCAACATATGTCAAGTTTATAAATCTCTTCCCAGAGATCAAAGGACACATCCAAGAGGTACAAATGAAGTAACGGCAGAAAAAGAATAATTATCTTAAAATACTAATCTGATCCTTTGATGTTGTAAATCTTGCCGCCACAAAGTGTCCAGACACCAGGGCTTCAAACTTATGTTCCCCGAAATCTGCTTTTCATTTCAGATTTTGCGAAGTGATTCAAACCTTAAAAATTCAGATGCAGAGATCCAGCAGAGGGCCTTGGAGTACTTGAAACTTAGTACAGTTGCATCTCCAGATGTTTTGGTAGGTTCAGTATTTTTGTTTGGGGTCACCCCTCCTGCTCTTCCCCCCCTACCCCCCTACCCCCCCCCCCCCAAAAAAAAAATGAGATCTTGAACTTCAGAGTTTTTCCATGTTGTGTTCTGATTGTGGTTTCTGTTCTTGTCTTCATTGAAGGCCACTGTCCTTGAAGAAATGCCACCATTCCCAGAACGCGAGTCTTCCATCTTAGCCAAACTAAAGAAGAAAAAGAAGGAAAAGGCCGGCATCCTTGACAAGGAAGAGAAGAGTGAACCAGCTGAGAAGCCAACAGCAAATGGACAGGTTCCTGTGGCTAATGAGGTAGAAAAATTAATAAATAAATGAATGCTAAATCACTTAATTTGAGTGTCATGGTATTTAGCACTGCTGTGTTAACTGGGGACACTGCTGTGTTAATTGTTAAGATAACTGAAATCTTGTTAAAATCCCAACTGGTTGAAGGCTGACCAGTTGGCTATTTACAAGACATAGAAGAGTTGAATTCAGGAGCACTGAACACAAATCCATTTCGTAGCAGGGAGACGGATTTGAACCCAGGACCTCCAGATTACAAATCCAGCACCCTGGCCATTAGGCCACGCCACCTTTAGTACATTCACAGCAATGTTGTTAGTAAACTTGTCAATTGCTAGGTGTAAAGAATTGTCAAATGTCATATCACAGAGTACATGCCTACAAACAGACTGTGCAAACAATGTGCAACCATCGTGATGGCAATTGACACAACTTTAATACCTTTGACACTGGTGAACTCTAATCGATCAGTTTGCTTCCTTGCAGGTTTCTGCTCCTGCTCCTGCTCCAAATCTTGCTCTACAAGCAGGTAAGATATACAAGGTTTAATTCAGAATTGGATCGACTTTAAATCAAAAGCCTTCTGTATCACTACAAGCACAATTGGTGCACTTCTGTACATATACTTTTGAATTCAAGAGATTTCATATCATGATTAAACTGTTATTTCTTATTGCCTGGTGAGTCAGTCTCATTATAGAGGATGTGACTGCATCAGGTTTGACCTAAAAGGTTTGTACTAAGAACTTGACAATCCCTTCAGAGATCCTGGCATGATAAATACTATTAAATGGAAGCTTGTAGTGCTTACATTGAAATGATCAATCTTATGATACCTTTGTGACAAGACATGAAAGAAGACCAAAAGAAATTGCCAAACAGAATTATATATTTAATTTTCTGAAATGTTACAACTAAGTGTTTAAAACTCATTTTTAAATGGAGTTCTTGATCAGGAGTTTTGAAAGGATTAATCACATGAAATTTTAATCACACGCAAAACATCACTCTTGGAATAATGATAAGGCAGAAGATGACTTGATTTTTCATTGTTACAATGTTCTTTGGTCATAGATCTCTTCAGCACAGAGCCAGCTGCACCCAACCCTGTGACAAACAACTATGGGGCTCCTGATACTGGCGGGGGACTGCTAGTGGACGTGTTTGAGATGCCGGCGACACCCATAGCAGGAAGTGCTCCATCAGTCACGCCTGGTGCAGAGGAGAATATTAAGAAGTAAGCTACTGTGTATTGTATTTAATACATGTGGTAGACTTTCTTTTTAATTTGTTGTTACATTCTTCACTTACAGTGGTCCAAGAATTTCACTTAAAAATTGGCTTTTTCCCCTTCAGTCAGGTTAATTTTACCGACTATAACATCATTAGTGAAAACTACATAGAAATATTTCAAAATTAAAAACATAGCAAATGTTTTGAGTCAATCAGTTTGACAGAAATGGAATAAGAACTATGTCATCAATTGTTAGTGTCCCCTCGCCTTCAAACACAGTCCAATTTTTGCCTGTGGTGTCATGAAGTGGTCTGTGCACAGGGGAGGAATGAAGTTGTAAACATGCAGACCCACACCTTAGATTACTGGCTGAGGAGTTTTAACGACTTTTTGTTATTTTGTTGACAGATTTGTGTGTAAAAACACTGGTGTGCTCTTTGAAACTGACATCCTTCAAGTTGGGATAAAATCAGAATTCAAAGAGGGCAAGGGTAAGTATAATAACAATGGTAGTAATAATGGTTATAACCCAACTTGCCATAATGGTTTTCAGAGGGGCCTTCAAAGTAGAAAAAAAATAAAGTAAAAGAAAGCAACAAAAAGAAAAAAAAAATAATATTAACATAACTTTGTATTATAGTTCACAGCTGTTATTATTTGGGTTGCAAAGCCTCTGCCATCATGGAGGCACTGGCCTCATGGTTAGTGCACTCACTTCCGGATTGCGCAGTCTGGGTTCGAGTCCTGGCCCTGACCATTGTGTTGTGTTCTTGGGGAGGACGATGTACTCTCACAGTGCCTCTCTCTACCTAGGTGTATTTAAATGGGTACCTACAAATGAAATGCTGGGGGAAACACTGTGATGGACTAGCATTCCATCCAGGGGGGGGGGGGGGGGGCAGGAGAAGTACTCCTAAACCTAGTCGCTTCATCCTTCTGAAACTGGAGATAAGCACCAGCCTGATGCGCCACTTGGTTCACATACAGACTTTACCTTTTAAAGCCTCTACTAACTGCGCTGATGGCAAAGTCTTAATATTTGCATACATACCACTTCTGTTTTTGCTCAGTGAATGATTTTGCCCATTTTAGAATAATAAGGTGTATTATTACCTGCTGGATAACTAAGGTTTCATTCTTTGTTTTCTTTGTCTCCCTTTTTATTACTTTCTAGGCGCTCTTGGTATCTTCTACGGCAACAAGACGTCATCTCAGTTTGTTGCATTCACTACCACTCTTCACATGCCAGGAGATCTGAATACTCATATCCTTTCAAATGAAGATCATAAATTTTGTAAATGTTGGCTACGATTGCGTTATTTAAAACCTCTCGGAGAAGCCAAGTACCAGTAGTGAAGTCAAGGCAAAGTTAGTCTCCTGTAAACTAACCTTTGCATGCAGTCGGGCAGGGTTCGTCTTTGTCAATTTGGTTACAGGTTGTCATTTCTATTGATTTTTGATTCTGGGTGTCATGTTGTTCCCTTCCTTGACTTTGTTCACGTCTCAGAGTTGAATCCAATCCTCCCCCGAATGTTGTGGAGGGCGGAGCCCAGGTGAAACAGAATGTCAATGTAGAATGTATCCAGGATTTCAAGGATCGTCCAGTTATAGATCTTCAATTCAGGTATCTCTCTTTAGTTCTGAAGCAGCATGTTAGCCTCTTCCAGGCGTCCAGTTACTGTAGTTGGGGCGCAGCGCGGAAACCAGCGAGCAAGTAAATAGGGGAGAAGCATGGCAAGAGAAAGTGCTCCTCTCTCGCTTTGCTTCACTTTCTATCGCCGCGCTTCTCCCCTATTTTTTTGCTCACCGTTTTTCGCGCTGCGCCCCAACTAACGGAATGCCTGGAAGAGGCTAATTTCATGTGGGATTTAATGGAATGCAACTTACCTAAGAAAAGTGTCTGACTTAAGGTCCAAAGTTCAGCAAGAGCTCAACAGTAGCTATGTTAACCCAAAAGTAATGGATGCTGTGAAATTGCTTGAGGAACCTTATAAAATACAGAAGAGTAATCAAGCATCCCTATACCCCCCCTCCACTCACCCGCCCCTCTCATCTAACTAGCATCTGATCCAGAGTGCGTGAGGAGCAATATTCTGCTTGCTTCATTCCATGCATTCCATTTTAAACCACTGTTCAGGGCAAGAATTTGTGTTTTTGTTAACTACGTAGGGGAGAAAAAGGTAATATACACAGTCCAAACCATTTTTGTAGGAGTTTGTATAGTCACTTGGTGTCATTTGAACAGTTTAGTTGTTTTCCAGAAACTGGATATGGTAACATAAACTTAAGGTTCAGAGAAAATTGACCATCCACAAAAAACTTGAGTTCGATTGCAAAACACGCTCGATGAATACGAGTTGTGTTCCCTTATTTTCGAAGACACTTTTGAATAGAGGTTATGGGCTACTAACTTTCTTGTGGCGCTTTTGTTGTAAGTTTTAAGCATGTTCTTTACCTTTCCTTGCTAGTGTGAACGGCATGAGTCAAAGGATTGCTCTTCCGCTGCCTCTGTTTGTTTCCAAGTTCTTCTCGCCAACAGAAATGAACTCACAAGACTTCTTTTCGAGATGGAAACAGTTGGGAAAGTAAGTAGCTGTTCTGGGTTTCCTTGAGTACTGTCCTTTTTAGGGTGTATAATTAAGTAAAACTCCTTGTAAACTTTCTCAAAGTCCCAGGCAGTTGTTTTTCTTTGTCCGAGCGCGAAAGACGAAGGTCTAGCTCGCGTCCTCTGCACTCTGGTTTTTAGTGTCGCGGCATTTTTTTCCCTCCGAGCTTGACCTTCGCAGCTTCACTTGTGAGCAAGTCTATTATTCCTTGTTATAGTGATGTACGTGGGCGCCATTTGGCCACATCTTGTTAGGTATAAGTATAGTTACAACATGTTGTATTTGTTTTGTTCCAGTCCCGATCAAGAATGTCAGCAGATTTTTAAGGCTAATTTTCCGATTGACACCGAGACGATAAAGGCAAAGGTAAGGCAGGAAAATCAAAAACATACAACACGTGGAAAGCGTAGAATAGCCAAAAAAGAGACAAAACATACAATCAGTAAAACGCACGAGAAAAAGAGAAACTTAGTAGCTGACGTAGGGTAAGCTTTGTAACAGGTTAAAAACGCGGGTAAAACACACGCGAAAGAAACGGGTGGAAAGCGCGGGAAAGGTCGTGGACGCAAAACGGTTATTGTTTTCGCTGTTTGACTCAATTGGCCGCGAAAGCAAAATTTTGACTGTGATTTGTTAGAACAAGCTGCTGGCGTTTCCTGTACCAGTCTGCTAACTATACAAAACTTAACTGTACCGGCTTAAGAAGGTTTGGGTATACCACCCTTAACATCGTGGGTGATAAATTACTCCTTAATTTGGCGCGAAATTTTAGCGTTAATATCAACTCACAATTTCACATGTGAAATTACAAAATTGCCATGGCAACGTTTGCTGCGAAATTTCTCGATACAATAAACAAGTCAAAAACCCAGGATTGTAAGCGTAATTTGTCACCCATGATATTAAAGAGCCATCAAAGGCTCGGGAAATTATAAGAATTTTGTCAAAACGCGCGCGAAATTATTTATCAATTTCACTCGTCACCATTTGATTCCCCACACGAATCATTCTGTGCCAAGTTTGTCCAGTGAGATTCCTAACTGTATTCTTGTAATCTTTCGTAGCTTGTTGGGTTTGGAACGTCCTTACTTCAGAATGTAGACCCGAATCCTGAAAACTTTGTCTGTGCCGGTATAATTAAGGCGGGGACGTTACAGATTGGAACACTGCTTCGACTAGAACCGAACAGACAAGCACAGGTAAACAGTACTCTTGTTCTTTACTGTAAAATATGAGAAGTAAATCATCAAATCGAGTGATGTATATTGAAGAGCTTAAAGAAGCTCAGTCACGCTATTTTGAGTTATTTTGACCATATACAAAAATGAAAATTACCTTTAAATTGAAGGAAACTTAAAAATATTGATATTCTAAGATAGAAAAACAACAGATAGTAATCAACAATAAAGGAACAAGGATGGCTAAGGACGGAGAAGATTAACTCGGATTACAAACGAAGAAGTTGAAGAATTACGGCTAAACTTTTCAAGAGGGGCAAACCGTGACGTAGCTCTATTTCTTTTTTTGCGACAAACCGTCGTTTCTTTTTGGAATTTTTTCTTATTTAGATGATAATTTTATTCAAAGCATGAGACTTTGAATTAAGACAAAACACTGTGCAAACTTGTTAACTGTGTCGTTGCCCTTTCTTTTCAGATGTTTAGACTGACAATTCGTAGTTCAAGACCTCATGTTGCGGCGACCCTTGCTGAAATTTTGGTAGACCAGTTTTAAACCTGTTCCCAGATGCTGACGCTTGCTGAAGGAGGCTTTGCAAAAGACCCTGCATGCGAAATAAACCAGTTATTTTATCAAACATCACCCAGTGAAGAACATTTCCTGTCATAGCCTTTTCCGTATAGTTTTGCCATGCCTTTGAATGCGCTGTATAAAATTGGTGTTAGTGTAGGAGTAAGCTTTTATCTTGACTTCAATATGTTTACTTTGGCTTTTAAGTTTGCTTAACTCTATAATTGCTTTATAAAAACTCGTGCAACGCTCTCCAACGCGGGAAATCGTGACTTTCCCGCGCCAGTGGTCACATGTTTCTATTGTGAGTTCTGATTGGTTTTCTGCGCTTTTTCGGCCGCGGTGAGTGGCTTCGGTCGTTTGTACATCCGGCTCAGTGATAGATTCAAAACAACAGGGTATAGCCATTTAGCCACGGTTCTCTATGAGAGCCTGGTGGCTAAATGGCTAAATAGTTAAATTGCTTTCTTTCTTGAACACCCAAAAGAAACTATTTAAAGATGCGGGCAGACGTTGCTATGCAACACGACTCGTGTACAGGTCGCAGTGCTCGCGCGATCGTTTAACTGGAGAATGGAGTCAGAAACTATTCAAGTGATTCAAAGCTTCAATGAAGATTTGCCATAAACGACAGTCATTTTCCTTTTTTAATATGACCTTGCACGAAGCAACGAGCTAGGGGCAATATTCTTCCATTTTGACATACCATGCTGTTCTAGAAAGCGGAAGTCTCTAAGAATTCTGCCACTTGACTGGAACTTTCGCGTTGAAATTAAACTTCTGTAGAAAGTGTGCAGTTGCAACTTCATGGTGGGGCTAAACGGACCGGAGTTTTGGTGGAATTCCCCAGTAAACTGAACCTTTTCGTTTCGGCCAAACACAATATTAATTTCCTTCGCTGGAATCCGCAACAGATATCAGTAATATTTTCTTTTTATATGTTGTAGACTTAACATTTTCAATTCATTGTAGAACTGAACTGGAGGTAAAATTGTCATTGACAGAAGACGCAGTGTTCTTGATACGCTTGTGGCCTGTAGGAATGTGATGTACGTAGAATTTAATTGAATATTTTGATCGCAAAAGCTATCCTTTTAGTCAAAGTGACTTGTGTTTGTTGAAATAATACAGTTTTAAAGTAAACATGAAGTATATACGTATGATGGGATTATGTCAAGTAATCCGAAGTTGTGATAAATGTGGTATTTTAATCTATCAATGATAGTTAACGAGCGCAAGCTTGTTATGGCCTGCCTGTATACACTTAGGAATTTTATATAAAAAAAGAAAGAAACAACAACATGAAACATGTAACAAACTTAAGTACTAGGCATGTAGGTGCCCAGAATCGCCTGATGCAAAATAAAAATATTAAAATGGCTCAGTGCTCATTTTCTTTTCTGTTTGTTAGTTGCTCCTTAATGTGGTCAACTGCCGTCTTCCCTCTAACTTAAAGTCAAAAGTCATGCCGACCGTGTACCCAATGTCAATATCGATGTCGTATTGTGTGGTCGCGGCATTGACACCCCGTCCACACTTCGACAGAGGAATTTGAAAACAGGTTTCACTCTGGAAACACATCAAATGTTTTCAGTCCACACTACGCCGGAGGAATTTGAAAACGTAGCAATCACCGGTCACTTTGGATTTGTGTTTGAGGAAAACTCGGTCAGGGAAATCACACGATTATCGTGAGATTGTCATTTTCGAAAAGCTTCGTTTTCAAAATGTTTTTGGTCCATCCGTAAAGCCAACGTTTTCAGATTCCTCCGGTTTGAAGAGCTCCGTTTTCGTGATGGATTAGTGCGCGGAACGGTAGGCCTAACGCCCGGGGGAGGTACTTTGGGAATTTCTGGGTGGGGATGTGCCGCCGGGACCCTGGAACCCTTAGCCTATACCAGAGCTAGTTCAGCTGAATTTTGCTACCCTATTCTAGAGTAAACTCCCCAAATCCCCCCCATCTATCGACACTGTTGAGGCTGATTTGCGTAAATTTAAACTTGCTGATTTGATTTTTTTGTATGTTTTTGAGTGGCAATTCCTGGTTTCTGGAGTCTAGATAAAATCTTCAACCAACCAGTCAGTTTTGTGAAAAATGATACCCTATTCTAGACCCAAAAGCTCTGATTTACATACCCTATCCTAGAGTAAACTGCTTGAAAACCATACCCTTCACAGCGGCACATACCTATATAGCCCACATATGGCAGTCCCCCCCCCCCCCCCCCCGCCCCCGGGGCCTAACGGTAGAAATAAAATTGCGTTTTCAAATTCCTTCGGCGTGGTGTGGACGGAGCCTTAAAAGACCAGGTAGAGAGCGTTTTCATTAGCCGTCAAACCGCACTTCCTTCGCGAACAATTGACTTAATGATTTTCTCCGTAAAAGTCCGATCATCTGGGTCCATATAGGGTTGCTGTTCTTCCGTAAGTCACGTGCACAAGCCACCTGGCAATAGCTTAGTAGGTTTATCAGCTCTTGTTTGCTTGACGGAAGGTAGTGTTAACTAACGGTAAGCTTTCCAGGGAACGCATTGAGAGGTCGAAGAGAGGGAATAAGAAAGGACTAGAAAGTGTGTGGCTGCATAGGAGGGAGATTTTCTTCAAAATGAAATATGAAAGGTGCCAAATATCGCCTGTAACTTGATCACGTAACCGCCACGTTGCTCGAGTAAAACTGTGGTCATTTCACGGTTGGAGTCTGGCACTAGTGTAGTGTTGTTTTCAATGGCGGCGGAAGCTGGTGGTCGTAAGTGACACGAAGTTGTGTTTTTTTCTAATTTTGTGACAACTTCTTCCCATTCTATATCGAGCTATACCTAGATTATATTCATGGTTGAAATGGAGGAGAGATCTAGGACTGTGGGAGTTCAAGAAGAACGAGATCTGAAGAAGTTTCTGAAATTTCTATCCCAAAAGGTATGTATGCTTGCGTTGCCTGTTGTGGTGTTTTGGTTTTGTCACAGTTCAATACCAACTTGTAGGTCTACATGTATAACGTCATGCCTTTCGCTAGTACTTTTTCTGATACTTGAAGACATGAAAAAGAAAGATAATAGGTATTTAATCTTTTATTTGGGCAAATCTCTTTGCAATTTTATTCTTCGACATCAGTCACAGTTCCGGCTTGAATAAAACTTGGGATTTATCCTCGCGAAATTTGAAAAGTTCAAAGTAACGTTACTTACTGTTATAGCGAATGCGGAAGTTTCACGATTGTTAATTATAAGTTGCGCTTCTTCAAAATAAATGCTACATTTGTTTCAAACGCTGTTAAAATTAGTGTAGAAACCGAAACCGGCCGGCGCCGGCAGCTAACGTCGGTGTTTTCTGTGACACGTACACCGAGTCGGGGAGAGATGGGGTGGGGGGGGTGGGGGCTTCTCATATTTGATGTTTCATGCGAATGTGCAATGGAGTTTTTTAGGTTCAACTGAGTTGAATTTTTGAGATTGGGGTTTAAAGCATTGTAGTAATTTGTAATTGGTAAAATTTAGATACCTAAAGCAATAAGTTAGCAGTACAAAGTGTATTATGTTCATAATGATATACACTTGCTCCTCAGAGATCTAATGGTATAAATCCTTGCTTCCATTTTAGGCTGTGCAGGTTATTGTTCAGTCACGACTTGGGGAAAAGATCCGCACCAAGTCCAAACCAAATGCTATGGGTCAAGACTGGGTGAGCTTTAAGCCTTGATATCAATCGACATTTAAATTTTCCTGAGTAGCTACAACTGATAAATCCTTCGCTCATATCAAAGGCTAAAATATCTATCAAATTCCACTATGGTGCATGTAAGAGTACAGTGCTAGTTACACATGTTCAGATCTTGCAGTAAGTATTGCGTGATATTTCTTTTCAGTTCAATCTTGCAATCAGTGATCATCCTGATGTGACTTCCGAAGTGAAGAAAGTCATGGCAAATGGTCGACTTCCTTCTAAAGAGAGTCCCATGTGTGTAGAGATATCCCTGAACACCAGTGAGGTAAGGTCATTGTACACTTCAGTAAGTTAATTATATTTTACCAAAATACTTGACATCTTATAGGATGTGCGTGCTTCATAGTCCATTTCACTGATAGTAAATCAAAACTTCCTCCTTCCCTAGCATCATGTTTGCTCAAATAGTGGAGAAACTTGTCACAATTTTGTGCAAACGATTTCTGTGATGCAGGCACACAGTCATCTTCATGTATGTATACCCCTGCTAAAGGAAAACTGAGCAACTGTTAAAATGTACATGTGTAGAAAATCTATGGGTCGGACTCTTTGAAAATGAATGAAATCATACCTTTCAAAGTTCTACAGTTTAATTAGTGCTTTATAGATACCTCTTAAAAACTGCAGTTATATGCCCTCAATCAATGGTAATAAAATCAAAATCCTCACTTATCCTGGGTTGGCTTAATCAGGCTTTTAACAACCCGAACCGGGAGCTCTGCTTTTAGGCTTGGCTAAATCTATATTATTACTACAGGGAGAGACGATGGTGTTAGAAACTTGGTGTCTTGGTATGAATGACAGGTACGTTTGTACATGCATCTCAGTACTTGTAGTTTCCTGTTGAACAAATGACGCTAATTAGATTTTCCTTTTTTGCTTCAGTGTTCAATAGTTACCACATTTACAGTCACCTAGTAACCACAACAAATGTTAATTTCAGAAAGCCCTTAATTACTTACTGTTGATATTATGTATTAGTTAGTGAGTGTCTTATCCATCGGTTTCTTATAAGACTAATCATGTACATACATGTAGAATGTCCTCATCAAGTTTGTTTAATCCTAATATTCAAGATCTTTCATATAATTATTTGCATGCTTTTAATGTATAAGTAAGTAAAAAGGTAAAATCTGCATCTGAGCCAAGCTGGAGTTCATCCCAGTTTCTGTATCATGAAGTGACCAGGAGTATTTCTTCTCCCTCCTGGATGGGATGCTTGTCCTTCACAGGGCCACCCCCCTAGCATTTAAGTTTGTCGGTATTCATTTATACACCTGATTGGAGAGATGCCCCATGAGAGTAAAGTGTCTTGCCCAAGAACAACACAATGTCCCTGGCCAGGGCTCAAAGCCGGACTGCTTGATCTGGAGACGAGTGCACTAAGCACGAGGCCTCCCACCTCCCACATAAATCCATAGACACATTTAATTTTGTTAGCAATCTGATTGTTTCAGGGTTGATCCAAATGCCAAAGTGACATACACAGTTTACAACAGGATTGGAATGCTACTCAAGTCTCTTGTATCTGTGACACGGGTCACGCCAGCTTATCAACTGTCACGCAAACAAGGAAGAGACTTCATGATGTGTTACAAGTAAGATTGCACAACAAGGGCAAGAAAGGCAATATTGAATCCATTAAGATCTTTTGGAAAATGGTATTATTACATGGACTTGTGTACTCTAGCAGGTGGTAGATCTATAACTGCCTTTTTTTTCTTTTTCTTAAAAAAGTGTGAATTTATATGCCCAGAGGACCACTAATTCTGCACCGACCTCCCAGCTTATTTAACACAAAAAGGCCCATCTTCACCCCACCCCCCAACCCTGTGACAACATTTGCATTGGTTACTGTGTAGCTTTAAGTCTCACAAAACAGACTTGTTATGTACTTGATTTTCTTTTTCAGGGTGTATTTTGGTGAAGTTAGATTTCAGGAGCTTGGAGAAGGTGAGTCAAAGGGTCATTAAAAAAAATATTCAAAAATATGATTCATCTTTATGCACACGAAAATATCCAGTGCTGTATTTTTGTTACTGACAATAAACATATATCTAGTTAAGTTTGAAGTCTCTTGTTGGTAATAATGAGTTGTCCAATATCGCCTTAGTGTATTGCATCACCAAGCCGATCCGTTTGTACAATGTAGGTGACAACTACTAGTCGATTTAATGTCAGTGTTGATTTACTACCAAATTCTCAGGACTTGCTGGTGTAAAAGAAATACAGTGGTATGTGGCAATCAGTATCGAGAATTAATCTTTCCATATTTTTAACTTTGTTATATCCAGGTTTCCAGTCCTTGAGAGTGGGTTCTATTGGTACTCCTGTGGGATCCATTACTCTGTCTGCTGCATACAGAACAAAGCTGACTTTACCAGAAAAGTGAGTGCAAAACGAGTTGTTAATCTCACTAATCATATTTGGTTAATTTATTTAAATCCAACACTGTTATTGTTATTTTTGTTTCAGACAGCAAGTTATGGTGCAGAGTAATCACTTTAGCTCTGAGCTGACCAGAGTTCCGTCAGATCAGCTAGATGGTACTCTGCCATGTGTTCCAGGCGTGCATGGAACGTTTGACTTGACGGCTGAAGCCAGGTATCTACGTGTACAGCGATAGAACTTTTTGTTTGTTAACCTACAGAGACCTGTCTTTGTCAGTCGATACTGAAATCCCATTTTCAAGAATTCATTGACTCTGAACATGGTAACAAGGTCAACTTTTTCAGTTTCCTGATCATGCAATGTTTGATTGGTAGATAGAGAATAAAAATACACCTCGGGTGCATAATTCATCATGGGTTTGGTTGTTCCAAAACATATCCATACCCCTACCCCATAAAAAAATTTTTTGTTGTTGGTTTTTTAACCTTCCACCCCACCCCTCCTGAAATTCCAGTTTCAGAACCCCACCATCAGATACTACTCTTTGTGCTTGTTTTTTCCTTAGACATCACATTGCAGAGCAGATCGCCAGTGCAACAGAAACTGAAGTAACTCAGTCTTCAACATTATCTTCAAACACTCCGCCATCTTCAGCTCACAAGGTCAGCTCCACAACTCCACCTCCCTCAATAAGACGCTTCTCTCAGGAAAATAGCGGCGTAATAAAACAAAGGATGAGCAGGTAAATAAGATTTGAATAACCGAATTCATTCTTTTTTTCAGTATATTATGTTATGATAAGATGAGTTACGTTGTATTACTTAGCAGCACGTGCGTTCTCTAGAGACCCGCTCCCGCTAGTTGAACCTACTTAAATATTTGTAGTCAGAACTTCGCGATGTTGATTTCACTGAGTAAACGTCTCTTAGTTTTATCCCGGTCGTACTTCGTTTTATTACATATTATCATATTGTTTCTTTTTCTTAAAGCAACATCTTTTTTACTTGTATTTCTCAACAGACCAGCAAGTTCTTTTAAACCAATTACTTGTGCTAAAACTCGAACTAAAGCAGCCTTTGTGAGCAGCAACAGCTCACCGGAAATAGTAAGTTACTTTTTTTAATGTAGAGTAGTTTTCTCAAAGGATCAATCGCCACGCACATGAATTAGGCGCTGTCCTGGCCTTTTTGGGAGGCATTTCTGTGGACACAATGGAGAAAATCGTTAGTTAATGATTGGCCAATCACATCACCAACAAATAGTGATATTAACCAATCGGAACTTCCCGCGGGAAAATCAACCTTCACACGAGAATCCAACATCGTTGTTCTGATTGCCTAGAATATGCTGAATGAAATTGTGATTAGCAATAATTGGAACAGGAACGCAAAGTCTATAGAGATCAGTAGAAATGCGTCCTGTATCTATTATATGACAATTTTGAGTAATACATGAACAATAAGGGAAACTAGTGTCATCTCCACTTGCTAAATAGTTATTCCTCTCCGGATACCCGCGAGTTCCGACAATTGTCAGATGCATGTACCCACGAGTTCCGCGACAATTCCCAGAGACGGTGCTTGTAAGTGCACTGTTCATGAAACGTCATTTTGCGCAAGTAATTGGCCGACCTGTAGATAATGCTGATCGCGTGGTTTCAGGATTTACACAAAACTGGCATTTGCTTGCTTTGTACCTCTGAAACATTAAATTTCTGGTATTATGTACAAGAGATAAACTGCAATAGATTTGTCTCATCGTTTTCCTAATGTCTCACAGGCTATGCTCGCAAACCTGTCGTCCACTCCGCCATTTGCGTCGCTTTTAAGAAAAGAAAACGACATCCAGCCATGCAGTTTACCTTCAGATAGCAACCTCAAGAATTCACCTACATTACTCCAGAGAAGGGTAAGCAACCACATCCTCCCATTACAACGGGAAAGGACTGGGAATGAAACAAGATTTCCTTACTTTTCTTGTGTTTATCATTTCTTTCTCTCTGTCCGTCTAGTAAGATGCTGTATTTTGTTGTATTTGGTTTACCGCCACGACCACTGTACGACCTACATCGAATGATAGATAAATGTTGTTTGAAGATCTAAATTAGCAGTTGGATTGATGCCAGTCAAACATGGACATAGCACAGAAAATAGTCATATGAAATCGAAATATCGTTTTAAAGGAAAATCAGCATTCTTGCGATTCTTGCTAAATTGTAGCCTGCGAGCAGGTTCACGCTCCTGGCTACGCCGCGCGCGCTTATGCTCCAACGTGAGCCTGCGAGCAGGCTAAGAGTATCCGGTTTTTTCGGTTCTTGTTACATGTGCGCGTGAAACAAGAGCCGAAAAAACCGCATGACTCTCGCAGCGGGATATAATTCATTTTAGGACACATCTATAGTTTGCTTTTATTTACTGCCGTTTGCTTGCGTTTAGCATATTTACTGCTGTTTGCTTACGGTTAGCATTTATTTACTGCTGTTTGCCTACGGTTACCATTTATATTCTGTTTGCTTGCGGCTAACGTTTATTTGCTGCTGTTTTCTTGCGGTTAGCATTTATTTACTGCTGTTTGCTTGTGGTTACCATTTATATTCTGTGTTTGCTTGCGGTTAGCATTTATTTACTGCTGTTTGCTTACGGTTACCATTTATATTCTGTGTTTGCTTGCGGTTAGCATTTATTTACTGCTGTTCGCTTGCGTTTACCATTTAAGGTGTGAAGGGGAAGACGACTTAATGTATCCTAACGTGAATTATATGCCCTCGCAGGCTAGCTAAATTGTTGAAACACCTGATGAGTTAGAGCCGGACGGCATAGTTTTCCGGGCCAATTACAGGTACGCATTCTCAAAGCTCAGAGTTTGATAATTTTTTTGATGGTGTGTATTCTAGGATAGTTCGTCTGACAAACTGGAAGGCGGCAGACCTTCCACAGTGCAGGCACCACCAGCACCCAATCTACTAGGGTGGGACGACGACTTCGTCATGGTCGAACTGGTGAGTACTGGTAACGAATAATTGAGTGTAGATCTGAGTTCCAACGTAAGGCAAGGCCAATCAGAGATGATACCGAGAAATCTTCCCGAAAAAGTGGGCCAGTTTTACCAGTCATATGAAAGCAGTTTTGATGATTGTGTTAAACCTAAACCATAAGCAATCACAGATCCAGAACGGTCGTAAAATGTACAGTAAAGGGGAAGAATTCAAAGCAAAAACATGTGATTGTTACCAAGCGCGGAAAAACATTTGTAGACCCTGTGGCAAACGCGTGAAGACGTGCAACCACTAGTTTTGCGCGGGAAACTTGTAACCACTAACAAGCGCTAGAAAACAATTGACCCGCGGTAGCTGTGAAAAAGACGCGGTTTCCTAGGCGCAAGTGGTTTTCATTTTGCATTTGATTGGTTGAGAAGACACCACCTTTGCTCTGATTGGTCAAAGCAGTGAAACATGAGTTCAATGAACAATTTTATACATTTCAAAGCTGTAGTAACATAACTTATTTTCAAAGTTCTTTGAATCTCGCTCTAATCCTGCGTAATCCGTTGTTTGTCCCAGAAACCAGCATTTGCATCACACTCGGGAACGTCAACCGGCGATCTTGGAAGCTTCTTTCGCGAATGCCAGACTGCGCCACCATTGAGTCTGTTCCAAGATAGCGAGGTGCTGTCATTGGATAACGTCATGGTAAGTTCAAGTAGATACGCATTATGAACAGTACCGGTATCGCAAGCATTCTCTGTTTCAAGGGTTTTTCCATCTCGCACATTCCTTGGAATCAATTGCAGGTAGCATCGGTGAAAGGAACATCGAAGTTGAGTTTTAGTTTTGTAATTTCACATGCAAAATTTGTGTTTACGACTGGGAAAATCAAAAGCGCGCGCGTTAATTTGCACGAATTGGTTCTCTCAGCCAATCACAATGAAGTAATTTTCTCAGTTATGTACATGTAGTAAGCCATTTTACATGACCTGGATGCCAGAGCCTTTTCTTGTTCGGTGTCTGGTCCCGGTCGAGCCTTATCGATACACACAGCTCGTTATTTCGGGGTTCTGCCATACGCGATAAAAATGACTTGAGATTACATGAAATAGCGCTTTAAGTTATACCTTTTTTGGTTTTTGCTATCCTAGGAACGTTTGGACGGGGAACTTTGCGGTTTTCGTGAGAATGCCTTCAAATTCGACGAACTGTTAGCCGACTTGCAGCAGACGTGAAACATGCCAGTTAACTTCTGGGATAATGAATCAGAAAATATTGTGAATATTGTGAATGAGAAAATTTAATTCAGCACCACTGAACGTATATAAGATTGGTTCCCTCACCTGTTCGTTCGGTTTGGTGATTTCTGGCTCAAAATACTGCAAGAATCGTCTTGTTCGGCGGCCGGAAAGCTCAACTAACCAGACTGCGAGGATGGTTTTCCAATTATGGTCACTTGCGATTGGTTCAATACAGCACGCGTACTATATTCTGAACCAATCAGAGTAAAGCTGCATCCAACACTGCCACGTGATGCAAAACCAACACCAGTCGATGTAAACCAACAGTAACACGTGATGTGCCTTTCCCGCGTTTGCAAACCATCAGTTAATTCTCTTACCATGGACATTTTTTTGGTTTATTACTGACTGTAATGTTTTGGTTTTGATTTAAACAACAATCAGTGGAAAATTAGAAGAGGCTTTATTCGCCCTTGACTATTTCGGGAAACTGGTCGATCCAGATAATAAATACTAATGCAGAGTGAAATCTGTTTTAGTGTGCTATGGTGATATATCATACATCTGGAAGGAAAAGAAGTCTTCTGGACATGGCTAGGAAAAAAAAGAAAAAGAAAAACCAACCGCGGAAAAATTGTAATCTGTAATATGTGTGCGATTGTTCTCTTAATTTATCTCTAGATTCTAATGAGGTAAAGAAACAACAAAATTAACCTTATCATGGAGTTTACGTCCGCCATGTAGCCACGGTGTAATTTAACAAATTTGTAATCTTTCTTGTGAAGACAAACCCGCACGCTAAATAAATTCAACATTTTACCTTGAACACCTTTTAGCTCAGGGTATCGGGCAGATGAAAAGTCCTTGATCGTTTTTTTTTTATGTATAAATAGCAACTCTAAAAAAGAAAGACAGTTATATATAGTATTACCAAAAATATAATTTAGCCGTATCTTCTAAACTGCTTATCTGTGTATTCACGGTTGAATCAGTGAGACAAAGCAAAAGAAAATGTTTCTATAGCAACCATGACGAAGGTAACCCAGTGAAAAGACATGGTTTGTTGGCAATTGATTGTCAACGCTGTGGAGAAGATTTGTGGCAGGTGTTTCAATGCGGGATTCCGAAAACACTTTTTTCCATTTTGCATGGCTGGACGCACGCTGGCCTATTCCCTTCATAGCAACCACTTTTAATTGTCCCGCTGTATTTCCGCTGTCACTTTCCGTGTTTAATTAAAAGGTTCCCTTTCCTAAGTGGTTTTTGCCTCGCTACAATGCTCTGATTTACCAGTGAACTCTCCTAAAGCGCACACAGCCAGGACAAATATTCGCATTTTCGTAATACCCAAATTAAGAGGTAACCATCGTACATAAATTTATTAGCGTATCGCGGACATGGAGAAAATTTGGAAAGTGCTGGAAGACATTGTGAGCTTATCTTGTCCTGTATGTTTAGTTCCACTCAGATTTTTCGGCAGTACGAATTAAATTGTATACAAGATCTCCTCGCTGACCCAAGAAAGGGAAAGCAAAAGCGAAGAAAATCTTTACGGACGAAAATTTTCAATAGCGGGGACTTCAGTCAGTGATCGCAAAATCAAACGACACTGGCGAAAGTTTTCCGCAATCGGGACAAGTTCAATTCTCCATGAAGAAAATTGAAAAATGGAGCCCGCCAGCAACGAAACGGAGAAGCAAGCCGACGGCGATGAAAACACGGAAGCCGAAGAACCACTTGATGACGGTGAATTTCAAAAATGTTCTCGGAAAGGCCGAAGGGACGCTTGCCCGGACATACACTGCAAATGCGGCGACTCCGAACAAAGCGGCGAGTGCGTGTTCCACAAAGATACTGTAGAAACTGACTCGAAAGGAAGCACGGAGGAAAAGACGTGATATTTTTGTACACTGATTGTAGGCGCAATTTGCTTGCTTGAACGCCTTCAAAATTTGACAAATGTTATTTATTTTTGGATCGTCTGGCACAAACCTTGTGTTTGAACGAGACATTTATTTTGGGGGAGACCCTTCTTCGGGTTTCAAAACCCTCAAGGTCGAAAACCTGGAAATAGCCATGGCGTCAATTATGAACCGCGTTAATTTCACGGGAAAATCTAACGAAGGAGCACTTTAAGTTCTCTGGAGTCAAATTTGTACATTCGAATGACAGAAAGACATGGAGTTTTCTGCATTTGTTTTTATCGCTTTTCAGGAGCAGGTGATGATTGTCTCAAGATGTTCCAACATCCATATTCATGGTGTGGTTATCAAACGCTACAAGACACATTTTATAAGCTGTTATTTATAGCCACCGAGAACAAACTATTTTTGCCGGCAAAGTGTAAAACATTTTTAACTTTCCGGCAACTTGTCAGTGAAATTTTTAATGTGATGTTGATTATACAGCGCTCTTTTGTAAACGGGTTTGCGGTGTAAGATTCCAGCTTCCTAAATACACGACTTTGGTACATCTCTTTTACATCTTTTTGCAAGCATTCCCGTTAGAAATGTTATCTCGTTTGTAATCTTGAATAAAGCACCTTTAGTACAAGGTGAAAATCTTGTGGGCTTTTATTTCGCGAAAAAACAACGCTTATATCATAGTTAGCTTATATATACCTTTTTGTCTTCCTATTAAGCATGTGAAGAAAAAGAGATAGATTTGTTGATAAAACAGTGAAGTGACCGACTGTGAATTTTTTTTTACATTTATCGAAAAAAGCGTTAAAAAAGAATTCAAAACGTAAAGCGTGGCTTGGTTAGAGCCTGTTTTAGTCCGTTGGCGTATTTAGTCTTCAATGAGATTTATTTGTCTTTATCAAGCAAAATATTGTTTAAGTTTGTATTCGATATGGGTTTTGCGATTCGTTTTGAATTGTATCTATCACGATTACTTTTGCAAGAGCACGGTGGTCGTGTTATGATCGTGTTATTTCTGTCGCTGACGAAGATTACACTCGTTATAAAAATTAATTAGCCTCTGTGGCAGGATGGGTTGCCATTTTTTCCAGCAAATGAGATGGAGAACCCATTTGCAGCTGTTCCGAATAATTTTAAAATGTAGCTCCGGGCTTTTTTTCACTGATCATTGTTTCTGTGTGAATTAACCGCTGATGCTGAAACCGGTTCGTCGACTGTAAACAAAGATTTTGGACAGCGAGCTTTGGAGTTTAATAATTGTTTTATTTTGATGTTTGTAGTTATTTTAAACCAATTGGGAATTTTCGATCTAATCAGCGTGTCTTTCTGCATATCTGCTCAGTCACTGATAAGCTGTGTTCATGGTAATTTATTATATCGAGGTTAACTTCATTATTTTTTTGAAATAATTTCGATTCTAATGAAGGTAATGAGTGTATTTCTGATATCGCATTACAGGCATTAAAAACCACCTGGGTAAATTGTTTTGTGTTCTCCTGTCACATTTTGAAACATGTAGAGTATTTTACACCTTTTGACTCGCGAGTCGAAATTGACGAAAGACACATCAGAACGATTGTGATTTTAAGGTCCCATCTAGACTACGCCGTAGAAATTTGAGAGCGGTGTTTTCACTCTGAAAACGCATCAAATTTGTCCGTCCACCCTACGCTGGAGAAATTTGAAATCGGTATTTTCACTCAGAAACACACCAAATGTTTTCCGTCCACTCTACGCCGGAAAAACTTGAAAACGCAACAATCACCGGCGGCAGAAATGCTTGAGTACACCCTCAAGGGTTAATCACATGACTATTGTGACGTCATCGTTTTCGAAAAGCTCCGTTTTCAAAATGTTTTCCGTCCACACGAAAAGCTGGCGTTTTCAAATTCACCCCGGTTTGAAGAGCGTTTTCGTTTTCGGTGGACAATTTCTCCGGATAAGTGTGGACGTTAGGCCTAACCATAGAATTTAAATTTCTTCGGCTTAGTGTGGACGGAACCTCCAAAATCACCCTCTCTCACGTATTTGGAAGTCGGTCGGTCAGTTTAGAAATGAAAGCACTCTATTTTCTTGACGGTAATAGCTGAAGAACGAAGCAACTGCAAAAGCTTCCTCAAATTAGTACACTTTATTGAATTTCAACTCCATGTGAATAAAAAGTTAACGGTAAGACTTCTGGTAACGCGAGCGCGCTCCAGGTCCACCGAATTTCTTAGCCTCTGCACGGCGTGGATCAGCCACCAGAAGTGAGCGGTCATACTGCACGAGAATGTCGCGAATCTCTTTCTTGGAGACCTCATCCACATCTGAAAATGGCAAATATGAAATATCAATTCTCTTTACTTCTGGTTCGTTCTAAGAATTTAGTGGCACATCAAGCTTGTGTCAGTCAAAATTATTTTTTATATATATTCTCCTCAATTCACGTCTTGACAATGTACACACTGTAACAAAAGAATAAATATCTTAATTGACTACTCCCTCAATGAGGCTTTTCAGGGCCAATGGAAACAAATGATGAAACAAATAATAATACTAATAATAATAATAACCATAACACTAACAATAACAACAATAACAATAACAATAATAATAAATAATAAATAATAATACTAATAATAATAATAAATAATAATAATAAAAAGATTTATATAAAACCTTAAAGTAATGCAAATGAACATAACATGGTTAAAAATCCCAACTGGAAGGAAGCAGACCTTAGCTATTTACAAGCACGACCAAGGAGTTGAACTAGGGTCTACCGAGAAACAACTCCAGCTTAGTGATCAGAGCAGGACTTGAACCCGCAACCTCTGGATTTCATGTCTGGCAACCTAACCACTTGGCCACACTGCCTCTGCTCTGAGCACTGCCTCCAACAATGTGTTGGTTTGAAAAAGAGAAATTTAATTTTGATTACTTGCACAGTTGAATGATATTGCAATCTCAATCATGAAATAGAGGACAAAAATTTATTGTGTAATTGAATGTTGACTCAATAGTTGTGAAGCGTGGTCTCAGAGAAAATGAAGCGATTCGAGAGATTTAAACCCTTGTGATACTGGTGCAAATGATGTACTAAGCCATGGAGTGCTAACACAAAACTACAGGAATCCCAGGCCCAAAGGCACAACAGATACCACAGCTAAAAGTGATACTGTACCACTCACTGGCCAGAGAAATATAAGTAAGTGCTATCACAATTTAAACTCTATTAATTATCATACTCACATTTCTGGTAGTAAGCTACCAAGGCCTTGGAGATGGCTTGACGAATAGCTACACAAAAAGAAGATGACAACAGCTTTTATCTCCTTGTTTTCTGGTAACTTTTACAATGATGAGTCACTGCTAAAGGAATAACACTTGTCCAACACTTTAGATGGGCAAACAACTACTAAATTTGATTGAAGTTACATTGTGTCCAATTCCCATCATATTTTCTTTCTCCTAAGATCATTCCAAGACTTTGAGATGATCTCCTAACTAAAATGAAAACATCTCTGAAGTAAACATTTTTAAAGCAAGAGTTGAAACATTTCCCAAGGTTTAGTCTTGATTCTTCTCTGTAGTAACCTCTAATAAGTAGTTTAGAATACAGTGGTAGCTGACCATGTTAAACGTACCATAAATCCTGGAGACATGACCACCACCCTTCACTCTGACTCGGATATCCACACCCTCAAACCTCTCTTTGCCCAGAAGAAGAATGGGCTCCTGAACCTGTTGTGAAGACAGAAAATACATGAGCCATTCTCCTTACATATTACCAATGCCTGCTCTATCAGAGAAAACCTTCGGAATATGCTTAATTGTTGAAGAACCCAGAAGAGACAACAGCACTCAGAAAAAATACAACTATGGCTTATGCTTCTTGTCTCAGGGAGGAAAAGTTTAAAAATGTTGTTGGTTGACTTTTGCACAGTGCGATTTGTGACATTTCTCTACAGTTCTACTAGTACTTTTAGGAGAGTTGCCTTGCGACTACACAGCAGATTAGTCTTTTACACATACCTTGTATCGGAGAGTTGATGGTTCAACTAAATGTAAAGGACATCCATTTATCTTGATGATTCCATTGCCACGCTTACAGAAGGCAACAGCTGTGGCGGTTTTCTAGGACCAGACAACAAGCATGATAAGAACATGTGCATTTAAGATGAATAATAGGGAGCTTAAGCAACGAAGAATGGCAGTTATTGTTTATGCATCATTCTTGAATAGTTTCTATTCTGAATTTGAATAAGCATTCTGAGTTGCATGTTGATGTGGTCAAAACATAACAAAGTAAGATCAAAATAGTCTGGTTTTCTAATAATTATCACATGGATATAGCAACACAAGAGCTGTATCTGAGCAAATAATTTCAAAGTAGATTACTAGCCCTTAGAAAATTATTTTGAAAATATGCATTGTATATGAACATTGTAGATGGTCGGGGCTGAAATTTGAAAGGGGAAAGGACCAACACACATAACTACAGAACCATACCTTTTTCAAGAGTTTATAATCGACGTTTATACTAGAGTTTATCGTAAAATTAGATGCTCATTGAACTTGAAGCACCCATGTAAACGCTAACCAATTTTTCTCCTTCTTTCCATGAAGCTACTTAGAATACATCCCTGGTTTTGATCGCGCATCTGATAACAGAAGAGGTGAAAACTGGAAAACATCTTCAAGCTCGGTCTTCTAGACAATACACATGTTTACCAGGAACAGAAAGAGCCGGTCGCTATAACTAATGACCAATAGATCAAATTCAAATCCACTCTACTTGACAAAATTACACAAAATTTAATCGTCTCCGAATTTCATCAATTTCACTGCCGCCATGTTTAAAATTATATGCACGTGTTAGCTAAGTCAACATTCTTCACGATAAATCGCTAGTTTTACACGTACCTTTCGCCCGAAAACTTGTACAGACTGACTCATCTTAAAACAAACGACAAATTAGAGGAAGTTAGATGCAAATCAACACCATCATAAAAGAAAAAAAGAGAAATTTCAGTCGTTATTCCATTACCTTTCTGTTCTGAACGAAGAGTTGAAGCAAGAGAGAGAACACTGGTGCGCATGCACGAAAAAAATGCTCACCGACATGGAAACGAGGTTAACAGTAAATCGGAGGAAATAGGAATGGACTCCGGAATCGGAACGAGGATTGATGCTACTATATCTTGACTGTAAGCAAAATGGTACCTCTTTCACTGCATCTTTTTTGTGGACAAGGTTGTGGACAAATTTGCATGTGGTATAATTTTCTGAGCCCACAGTGACATATGCTCATCAGGGAAAAGTTGCAAAAAAGGTCATGAAAACCAAAAGGTCATCAAAATATTGTACAGTTCCAGAAAATATCCATACTCCCTCCACAGAAGCAATTGGAACTTCCTGCGGGGTGGGGGTTTCTGGAAGACCAAAATACTTATAGAAATGTATGAAGCTTGGTTGGAATTTCCAGAGGGAGGTATAGATATTTTCTGGAACTATACATTGAAATTTTGGATGCACTTAGTAGGCTCTGTATTTGACAAGCAATCAGTTTTGATAAGGCTTGGTCAACTCTTCCCAGATTATAATACCAAGGGACTGATGGTAAAACAGACAAGTGATTGATAAATTTGGTCATCCTTCAATCTCTTGAACAGGACGGTGAGGTCTTCCTACCACAGGTGACCCAAGCTCAGAAATGTGACTGTTGATTTAGTAATGGCATTGATGTTATGCAAGGAGAACTTTATAGACTTTGTGTGGGAAATTCTCTTTTTGTGCAAAATGTGCTAAAACAAAGCTACCCCTCAACGTAGCGGTGTCTTTGTGTCTTTCACACAATTTGAGTGCAAATTGTATACATTTCAGATGGGTATGTCGCTTACTGTACAACTGTTTTTGATGTTGTCAGTCATCATTTCCCCAAATGACAACCAGCTGGCTGTGTATGTAACTAATATATGACAAAAGAGTCTGAAATTTTTTTTTATACTGATTCCCTCCGAGTGAAAGTATTGTCAAGTTACCACTGCAGCTCATAGATAACTATTTGACAAATAAAACATAAGAAATTATAACAAATGTATCCACTAACCAGTGACTTTCATTTTCCAATTACGTGCAGTTTAACAGGTAAGTCAAAAGGTCCAACAAAGGCATGATTTAAACAACTTCAGAGATCCATGCTTTTTCATTGTTTATTGATTTGGTGACCCTAACTCTTACACTAAACAGTTATTCATTACATTAAATTTTTAACATGTTCTACTTCCTCTTCTACCTAAATATCATAGAGTTGCTTAAATTATCACTTTGTTTAGAGGTAACGGCTGAGTACTTTCCACTGACTACATTAACGATTAAGTTAATGTTTGGAGAAGATCATGTGTCTTTCCACTCTCTCTTTTAGTCATCTATGCAAATGAAGAAGTGAAGACCATAGCAGGTTCATTGCCATTATTATGAAAGGTGGTCTCCCAAGTATGCTGTGAGAAGAAAACTGCAGAAAAGAAAGAAACCATTTAACCAACTGATTCCAAAGTGAAAACAATACATGTGCCACACTGTTCTCAAAATCCAACTCCTTAGCAATCACAATGTACTAAGTATAGTGAACACCAAGATTAAACTTCCAAGTCTCATTACTGGTTGCATATTTCAACCAATAATGATGTTAATGAGGATCTGGCGGTACAATAACTAGTAACTAAATAATGTTGATGATTGACTTTACTCTGGTCACTTGTCTTCAACACAGGGAGGGGGAACAGGGGAATAGTGACAGTATTTGCACTTTAAGGCTAGCAAAAAGTGCTGTCTGGTCATCCCGGACAAGTAGATTTTCCTTGAGGGCAAGTAAAATTTCATTCTCACTTGCCTGATGGGCAAGGGTTCAAACGAACAAGTCATCTTCAGACTAAATCATTAAAAGAGCACACTAAGACTTGTCCAGGACAAGCATTATTTGAGAGATACTTGTCCTAAGGGCAAGCTGAAATTCAAGTTTTTTTCAAGTCCTGACGGTGCTAATTAGTTAGTAAGAGCGAGTTCAAATTTACTTTTAGTACAGACTTGATTACAAGCCGTCATTCAGGAAAATGCACCCAAGCATGTCGCTCCTGGGAACAACAACTGAACTAGAGAGAGCAGTCGAAATCAAGCCCAGTGCCAGCAGAGGGGCCTAGTTGAGCTGTCCAGCAATGCTTTACTTACAGACATCTCCTTGTTTCAGTGTAAACTGGTATGTTGCACACTTGTCCTCACAGTGCTCAATTGGCAGAAGTTTCACGACTGTTGAACCAGTTATCTGTGCCATCCACACATTGTCCAATGTGCCCTGTACCTGGTGATTGACAAGAGAAACATTTCATTGCACTAAAGCAAACTCCATAACAATAATAATAATAATAATAAGCCATTGTTTCACAAGATATTTTAGAATGTCTTAAAAGTACACATTTAGTAGCATTTTGCAGGGATAACTGAAAAACATTCTGGGCATTACCCGCAGTGGATTAGCAAGCAATTCTGATGGACTAGACAACCATCAATCTTGGTACTGATCTCCATCTACTAGTAAGTAAAGATGATGGCAAACTATATAGACCTACCATCTCTGAAACAAGTTCTTCAGTGGAACCATCTGTTCCTTGCATGGCTGGTTGTAACAGATAGACTGACTTGTCTAAAGCACCCTCACTGTGAATACAGTAAGGACGAGGAAACAGGGCTCGCAGGGATCGTAAGCCCTGTCCATAGCAGACTTTCCTATAACAAAATAGGGGAAAAGAAGTTAGGTAAACTCAACAATGAAATATTTGGAATTTGGAGAAATAATTTCGGCCACAATCCTTACAGACTTTTCAAAAAATTAAGTTAGGTGTGTTAACGGATCATGCGTGCTTAAGGCATCTGTGGTTAGGTGTCAATTGATACCCTTGATCAACACCTGATCAACACTCAATCAACAGTTACCGGTAATCGATAGTCGGCCGAGTGTCAACCAATTCATAAGTATTGATCAACACTCAATGGCATGTCTGTGAAAATTAGTTGACTCTCGACTGACTCTCCACCGAGATGTTGACTGAGTGTCGATTGAGTGTCAATGGAGGTGTTGATCGAGTCTCAATAGAGCATCAATGGAGTGATCGATTGAGTGTCAATCAAGTGTCAATCAGGTATTGGTCAACACCCTACCGCAGATGCCTTTTGTACACATGATAGCTGTGACTAGGATACTAACCACCCTAAAATATTCCCATCTGGCTTGTAATGGTCCCAATTTTCTAGAACTTCTGCCACACTCGTAATGGAATCATTAATGCCTCCATTGATCTTAAATTCACAAGCATCCTGCTCTAGATCCGCTTTGTTGGCATGATAAAACTCCATGAATTTTTCAAAACTGTGCTCTACATCTCCATACCCTGGCATGTTTCTCACCACAACCGGTAATGCAGTGTCATAAAAGCGCTTCTTAAATGCAGCTTTAGTAAGATTTGCACTGGAACGGCTGGCAATTTTCTTCACTCCCTCACATAATGCACAGTCAGCTTTTTCTAAAAAAAATCAATTTATTTGTATCAATGTAAGCCAGTCTGGAGTAGAACAGTGCTTTAAGGCAAGGAGTGTTTCTCTTTCTCAAAAGATAAAGATTACAGTACATGTAACTTTACATTTATAACAACATTCCAGGGGTCAAGAATTGATTTCATTATCTTTATGTGCTTTGAAAGTAGTTCAACCACATATTTAAAAATCCTCTGGCCAGGACTTAAACAAGTTTTCACTTTTATTAATGTGCTTTACAATATTGTAATTCACAAAATAGACAGATCATTACTTGGACATCAGTGAGAGGTGATGCTGTTAATGACTATTTTGAAAAAGCACTTATCAACAGCATAGGTTTCATTAATTTTTCGTTAGCAAGAGACAACTCATTTTCACAGGTGAGCAAAATGTTGTGAACTAAACTTCTTTGTCAGAAAATCTCTGCTCTAGACAGTCAAACCAGGAGTGCAAAATCATCTTCACAGCCGGTCAATTTGCCTGGTGCCCCTCCCTTAATGAGTCCCTCATCAACAGACATCATTGTTTCCTGAACAAATTGTACATTTGATCAATGAATCAAAGCTAAAAAAAAACAATTCAATAGCATTCTACCTGGAACATACAAAGGATTTTCAACCATACACTCCCAGGCACTCCATTTTGACAAGTCAACGTAACGGTGCAAGGGAAGAGAAATCAAACGGACTGCACGCTGCAATGGATACTGCAAATCAGCTGTCTTTTGCCCAATGTACAATCCAATTGATGGATTTATCATACTCAGCACTGAAACTGCAGTGTATAACAGAATAGGGAGCAAAATAATAAATCCTGCCACTTTTAAACAGCAACTGATGAAGCTGCATTTCTTGCTTTTAGTTTTGCTTGGAACCTCAGAAGCTGACGGAGATTTCTCTACAAAAGAACAAGAATGTTTTGCTGACATATACATGTAATTTTAAACAAAGAAATCAAGTAACACTATCAAATACAGCAGAGAACTTTGCATATAACTGCATTTATATCCAAGTTTCAAGGCTAGTGGTATATTTATTTGTGTGCATGTTTACAACTTACATGTACGATCATATTGTTTCCAAGAACCACACATATTTTACTTGTTAATCATTTTTTCTTTGGTACTAAGACAGTATCTGCTGATTTTTTCTTTTTAAATTCTGTTAGGTGATATTTTCAGAAACAAATCATGAACTACTCATAAAAGAAATTTCCAGCCATGATGACATTTAACACCATACTAAACAAGATAACGTAAATTTGTTGCGGATATCATGTGAGCTATTACATTAAAATTATATAATTTCTACCATGTAACATAAACGTCCTTGTCAAGTTTATTTTTTGAGTACTGCATGGTATCTAAAACATAGTTTTGCTTTTTTCAAGGGCCAGTAAAATTCTATTCAAAATCCTGTATGTGGCATGTACCCCCACTGCCACCCCACTCCCACCCACACCCCCACCACCTTTCAACCAGGCCTGCCTTTCAACCAAATTTGAGCAAAAATTATTTTAAATTATGCATAACATATTTTAAATCTCACAATTTCGACTCAGGGCTGTTCTTCATGTGTAAAGGATACTGTGAGAAATGAAAATGTATGCATTATGAGTGTAGAACTACTACAAGGCAAACCATATTACAGCTACAAAAGAAACCGTGAAATGAATTTTATAATGATACGTTTTTGTTTCGCGCCAGTTGTAAGGAATACTTAGTTCAGTTTAAGCTTATTATATTCGTTCACTGTTTGTTATATTGTGCTTGGAATAAAAAGCTTTCAGAAAAACGACCGCGGAAAAGAATCATAAAAACGTAAACAAAAGGAGGACAAAAAAACTTCCTCACTTTCGGCAATGTTGTTTCCCTATAGCAGAATGAGGACTGCTACGCTTGACAAAGGCAGAATTACCGAATCATGGAAGAAGTACAAAAGCAAATCGATCCAGAAAAGCCTAAAGTAAGTTATATTTCACCGAGGAAAGTTTCGTTACCAACAAGGACTACTGTACCTCCCAGTGCGCGTAGAATCGCTTGGTCGATTTCTTCTTTAGTGAGGCCCCAGCTTTCGCCCTGCTTTCTCAGTTCTTCGACTTCTTTACGCAGAAATATTCCTGTAACATTATCCATGGCGATTTTGTGCCGTATTACAACGCTCCTGTCTCTTTTGAGAGAGAATACTGAGTATGAACAGTTCCTCTCTGATATCGCCCTTTTCCGAAAGCTTTGACGTGTTTGCCGTCAAAGAGCTGCAGCTGCTGTCGGGGGAGGGGTGCTTGCAATTTTAAAAATATTGTACCAAAAAAAATTTGCCTTGTGTTTCAATCAATCTTCTTACGTTGAACAGAGTTTATTCTGAATCTTTTCCCTGAATTTCGATCTTTTTATTTCTGCTACATACTTAAACCTGGAAAAACTTTTCTTTACAAAGTTTTCCCTCTGCCTCCCCTCCCTCAATTACTTTTATTATGATTTCGAGATATATTATGCTTATAGAAAATCCGCTGACCGAAAAACTTGAAAATGAGGCTAAGCGCGGCATCTAAGTCAGTTTCACTGCACTTTCCATTACTGAACTGAACTGCTGAAAATAGAGTTGTTCAGCCCTGTTTCTCCCTCTTGTACAGCTTTTCTAAACATGGCAGGTGTTGAAGAACTTTACAAGCAGTTTGGAATCCTTGCAGATGCGAACGAGAAAGCAGGAGAGGTGAACTTGAAAATATTTCTAATCAAATTAGTATGGCCGATTCTATCACGTGGAAGTTAAGTCAAACCGTTTATTTTCATTTTATGCAAACCTATAATGAACGTAATTATTCCCAACTCTTGTTTTTGACAGCAAGAGGGTGCGTTTTTGTTGATTTTGGCTGCTGTAAAGGGATCACAGGCTGAAAAACGACTGGCATCACAGTTTATAACAAGGTTCTTCAAGTTCTTCCCCAAGTTACAAGAAAATGCTATTGATGCCATGTTAGACTTATGTGAAGATGAAGATAACATGGTAAGTCTCAGAGATAAGCTTACTAAAAAATTTTTGTTCTATGAATGGATGAAGATGTACATTTGAGTAAGTGAAATATTGTCATGACTTATTTTCGTCTTGTTAAAATTAATGCCAGTAGTGTCTATTGTTTTGTTCCTTATTCTTGTAAGACTTTCCAATAAGGTGATCAGGAATAGACCAATTTTGATATATTAAATTTCAGCCCAAAACAATAGACTTCAGTACGAGGCTCTGGGGAATAACTACAGAGTTTGTGGGGTTTATTCCCTAGAGCCTCATGCTGAGGTCTCTTGTGTTTAATAGGCTGAATTTTAATATATCAAAATTGGTCTATTGTGAGGTGTTTTGCAGTTGCACCCTAACATGTCCTGTGAGTTGCAAATGGAAATCTGCTCATGTTAGCTGATAACATTTTTTGTTATGTATATCACAGATTAGACGACAAGCCATAAAAGGCTTACCAGATCTCTGTAAGGACACACCAGAACATCTACCAAGAATTGCTGATGTACTCACACAACTGTTACAATCAGGTACTTACATGTATACAATTGCAAGGTTTAAAGCAATATTTTCTATGAATTGCAGTTAGTTGAAAAGAGACTTGAGAGGATTATTTATGGAACAATTTTATTATTTTTGGCCATTATATAAACTTTACGATGACTGAAAATGTTAATTTTTCTAATCTAAATTCTATAAAATTTAATGTATAAGGACACATATTTAATTTTTGACCACATTTCTTTTCCAGAGGATCCTACTGAATTAACAATTGTCAGAAATGCACTCACATCACTGTTTAAAATGGAGCCAAAAGGTAAACTATTAAATACTTACTACTATATTGGCCAGTGTGTCTGGATATTTTATGAAAACAGCGTTAAGTAAAATCTCACTCACTCATGCATTTTTTGCCAGAGACTCCAAAGTAAATGATATAAAATATAAGTTAATATATAAAGTTTATATATTGGACAAAATCCAAAAAAATACTTAGAGAAGCTGAGCACTATAATAGTTCCCTTGTGTTTAATTAATTCTTCAGGAACTATTGGAGGACTATTTTCACAAATTCTGAGTGGAGAAGAAGTTTCCAGAGAAAGTGCTATCAAGTTTTTAAGTGGTGCTGTGGAAGAATATGGCAAGAAGGTATTACATCCGTCACCTGAAACAGAAGAATATCTTGTTGAAGAAATTAAAAAGGCAAGTTAAGTGTTAAATACCAGTTTCTGCATCATTTACTCTCCCCTCCCTACTGAATGGGATTTTGCTTTTTAGAACTATGTAACATGTAAGTTTATGCCAGCAAATTCTGCTTATCGTTTATACTCATGGATGAAGAGGGGCATAGCTTGATGTGCTGAAGAATACAGAGAAAGGGTGATACTTGCAGTGAAACTTGTCCTTTTTCTGGATGTCAAACGTGACATGTAACAGCCATGGCAGTGACCTTGTGGTTAGTGTGCTAGACTCCAGGTTGAGGTGGTCTGGGTTCAAACTCTGATTGGTGTCATTGTGTTGTGGTCTTGGGCAAGGAGCTTTCCTCTCACAGTGTCTCTTGTCACCTAGTTGTGTAAATGGACACCTGATAATTAAATTCCAGGGAGGGGAGAAAACCTTGCCAGGGACACATCAGAACTGCTCCCCGTCACTTCTTGCTACAGAAACCAGGCATCCGTGTTAGTTCTGATCTAATTGTCTCTATACCTACATGTAAGCTGTGATCTTTAGGCTGATGTAAAGGGTTTTTTTTATTTAGATTGAACATGACCTCATGGTATATGTTAAAGGTTTTTACATGCAAGGTTGTGGTCAGGGATGATAATCTCTCGGCTAATAAAATGACAGACAACATGACACATGGGTTGATTAGTACCATTTACCCATGTGTAAATGGGAAACAACTCTGATGTCTTGAATTGTTGTTCTGGTCATGGTGTTTAAAACATTTATTGATTCTGAGACCACAGTTCTCATCAAGTCTACTCATATGTGCTGTACTGTTTGTCCTGTGTGTTTTCCCTGTTCTAAAGTGATTAAATTTTTGATGTGCACTGTAGGCCATGGCAGATGTTACTGGAGAAGAGTTTCGTACATTCATGACCATTCTGTCATCACTAAAAGTCATGGCTAGCGCTCACCAAGAACTTGCAGACATAGTGGCAGAACAAGCAGAGCTAAACCAGGCATTCCAGGTACCACTTGACAGGGGATAGAATGAAAAGTTCAATCCTTGCTAAAAAAAAATAAATAAATAAACAGGCACCTTATTTTGTGTGTCATACAAAGTGAATCTCACAATTGATTATTCAACTCCTTTGAAGTTTGAGCTCTAAAGAAACTAAATCGCAAACTATACTTCATCACCACATGACTTAACCAAAATTTATTTCTGCATTATTTTTATCAGCACTTTTCATATGTGCTACCTAATCTTTAAATACCAGTAGGAATCCAGATCTAATTTTGCTTTTCAATATATTAATGATCACATCATCAAACAGTCCACACAGAAAGAATGAATAACACCATCAACTTCCAGATACTGTCTCGGTCTCAAGTCACACTTTTTTTACAGTAAGCAGGTCTGTCAATAAGGGCCGTAACCCATAGCACCTGTTACGGCTGGGCATGCTTGATGGGCCCTTGTTGTTACAGGTGAACTTGGCTGTAGTTGATACAATTCACCCATAAAGTAACAAATTTGTTACACGTGTGAAGATCAAGGCTACGGGGAAATTAAAACTTAATGACAGCCCTGGTAAGTTTAACTAATCTGTCTAGATTTGTCATCATGAATAGCATTCTTTTGGTGTTGTGTCTTTCAGCCCAGTGATGCTGATGTGATTGATAGATTCATTTCATGTGCCAGACAAGCCATCCCATATTTTGTGGTAAGAGGACATGTAAATATTTTTTTTTAACATCTTTGATAAATTTTCACAGGTTAAGATTATTAGACTGTATGATTCTCACTCATGGCTATGGTTGATGTGTTGGATTTATGTTAATGTAGTGTTTTCTTTAATATCTGTTTATTTTACTCTATTATTTTGCTACACAATAGAATATTACTGAAACGTAGGGAAAAAACTTAAACTGCAGTTGTGAAGAGACATAAAAGAAACTAGACAGCTCATCTAAGTTGGTGTTTAGGTCTCCTTAAGATATGTGGCGATGTAAGTGTGCAAATCACCTGGGGTTTTTTGTTTCATTCCAGCACCCTTTGACTATTTAATTGGGCTTTGAAGTGCCAACTTCAACCTTGTGCCCAAGTGCAAACTTTCAAACAGACAGTTATTTTGTTTCTTAACAGAAAGGAGCATCTGCCCAAGCTTTCTTTGCCTACATAGTAGAGAGTATTCTACCAAAGCTGAATGAGCTGGCTGCATCAGATGGTGAAGATGTCAAGCTAGAGATGTTGAAATTATGTGCTGAAATGTCACCTCATGGTCTGACTGATGAAAATGTCAAGACAGCTATAGAACCTATCTACAACTTACTTTTGGTGAGGTTTATGTTGGTAAAACTGTGAACATGCCATGTTACGTGGCATTTTTTTTTCTGGCTGTCGGCAAGTGTGTGTTACCAATATGTAACAGAAGTCTATCTCTGAGAATAGCTTTGGTCTTAACAAAGAAAACGGAAGGACTTGTAAGACACAGTCAGGAATAAATTTAATGGACTTTGTTTAATTGTCTGTATTTTATAACTTTTTCCTCAGGAATACATGCCGTTGCCTCCAGGTGAAGAAGAGGAGAAAAGTACTGAAGAAAACTCTGAACCAAAGCTTCAGTTTTCCTACGTAGAGTGTCTTATTCTTGCATTTCACCAACTAGCAAAAAAGGTAGACAGAGCATGTGTACTGTATGTGTAATGATTTCTTCCTGACTTCTTATGGCAAGTGGAGAATTCAAGCCATAAGAACTAAGGTCTTGATGGTCTCAGGGAAAGTGGCATAACTTACTTGTAAGGCCAAATTCTCCTAAGGTGCATCAGTGAAAATGTAATAAAAGAATTAGGATCATTGACTGCTGTAAAGGAGACTAACATTTTGTTTTTATTTCCTGTGGTGTCATATTGTATCCTAGACTGCAATTTCCTCATGATGAAGGATTCTTTTTTTTTTCTAACATTGTGTGGAAAGAAACTGATGTGCACATTCTTTTCTTTCAGAACCCAGAGTTTTTAACAGATGCAAGTGCAGCAGAACGTCTAAAAGATTTCAGACTAAGGTAAAGTTTTACTTGAAGCCGCAAACAATTCATATTGTACAATCTCCTTGTCGCATTGTTTTAAAAAACTTGCATAGTTAAGTGTTACTCTTTTAAACTCGGAAGCCAGTCATGGTGAAGGGTTATCACTTACTGCTTCAGATTGAATGCTTGTACTTTCCATTGCTCACACAGTTCACATGAATAAATAAAAAGCTTCCATATCTTAGCATAGCATATTTTTAGCACCAAATGGAGGCTATTGTCTTTATTATCCGTCAAATATTTTTCGAAACACATGCAGTTTTGAAGATTGAGGAATATCATTCGGATATTCCCCAGTTTTAGCTGGGGCATATTCAGTCACGTGACGCATTTAGACCAATCCCGTGTGACCAAAAACATTTGATGGATTATAATTTCTCATATACCTGACATGACAGGTTCTGTGTTCATTTTGGACCTTAGTTTTGCAGCATTCATCTCAAACCGTGCTATTGATTATAGGATTACTTTTTTTCACAGGCTTCAATACTTTGCTCAAGGTTGTCAAGTGTACATAAAACAGCTGAGATTGTCTCTACAAGGCAAGACAGGCCCTGCCCTTCAGGAAGAGGAAAATAAAATTAAAATTGTAGCCCTCAGGACGACTTCAAATATAAATGCCGTCATCAAGGTTGGTCAAAATAACACAATGAATAAGTAAGAGATTTACAATCAATTGTATCAGACATAAAAATATATAAAAATGCTGCGTTTTCGGTACCTGCCTCAGTAAGAGGTAGGCAAGATATTTTCGGAAGAAAATCTTGTCTCCCCTACAGCAGTTTTGGTAACGTTTTCAACAGGTCAACTGGTTTTCACAGGCACGCAGAACCTTTTTAACTGAAATTCATTATTCGCTATTTCCACATCCCCCATAATACACTTTGTTTGCACCCCAAAATCCTGCATAACCTTTGTTTCCCATTTCTCCTGGGTATTACAGTCATCCCAAGAGAAACTGAAGACAATGCTTGTGCAAAACTTTTGGGGAAGGTGGGGGCAAACAAGGTGTATCATGGGAGATGTGGAAATGGCGAATAAGAAAAACCTTCATCTAGATGAGTCAAACCAGGCAGGCCAAATCATCCACACAGCTGATCAATTTTCCCGGTGTCCAGCCCTTATTTATCTTACTTGTTGTGTTTGTTGTTTTTGTTGTTGTTGTTGTTGTTGTTGTTGTTGCTGTTGTTGTTATTGCTGTTGTTGTTTTGTTGTTGTTGTTGTTGTTGATGATGATGTTGTTGTGCGAGTAATGATTTCCTGTTCTTTTGTTTTTGTTGTTGTTTTTGTTGTTGTTGTTGTTGTTGCTGCTGTTGTTGTTGCTGTTGTTGTTTTGTTGTTGTTGTTGTTGTTGATGATGATGATGTTGTTGTGCGAGTAATGATTTCCTGTTCTTTTTTCAGGACTTGTTTCATAATCCACCTTCCTTTAAGTGTTCTGTTACGTTATCGTGGAAACCTCCGGTAAGTGTAACTTAGTAAGAAGTGTTTACCTGAGTTTAAATCCTATAGATGTATTTCTCTTGTATTTACCCCTTGTTTGCGTTTGCTGGGATAGTCTTAGTTTGCCTGGATAGTCTAGTCATGTAAAAGTCTGATCCACACATCAATATTTGCATGCATATAACTAATGTTACTCCTGTTAATTTGTAGGGGAAGACACAAACATCAATTCCAACATCCCCTGAAGAGGAGAAAAATACGCTGGTAGATGAAAAGTAAGTCTGTTTATTCCGTGTAAGGTAATACTATTGGGAAACATTTGATGCCCGCCCGCCTACCTTCTGAAGGGTTTTTGACCGCAGTCAGAATTCAGCCTGCACATGCGATTGTCTAAACGAAATGAGAAGAAGATCTACCAAACGTGAGCAAGAGTTTTTTAAATTTTTGAAGGTGATTCATAAATGTTTCTATAAAGTAGGCGAGCTAGCTATTTTATACTGTAACTACGTTTTATCGCCGAAAATGCTTGACATAATGTTGTCATAAGGACGGCGAAACGTTGTCCTTTTGTCATTTCGCTAGTTTTTATTTTATAATACTTCTCAAAAACGTCTCTAATTGGAATAATTTAATACATTTTCTAGTTTGTTGGTTTAGTTTTAAATTAAAAAGTGAATTGCTCAGTAAAGATTAATAAATTCGAGGAGCAAAGGGTAATAATTCTATTTCTCTTTTCAAAAATGGCGATGAAATTGGAGTAGATTTCGAAACTTATTTTGTACAGAAGAAAGATTTTCAAACTTAGATGTGCTTTTTCTCATGACAATTCCTCTTGCTTTTTGCCTCTGATAGTCATACAATAATACTAAAGTAAAACACTTGCTTCTGAACACGAAAGGAATTTTGTAAACTGACAATCGGGAATTTTCCCTTTCATCACATGATGTGACAGTTTTCATGCCCGACCGATTTTCGATCTGTTTGTTTACGTCATGCCTGTTGGAGGTCGCTTCGCCGAAACCTTTACCGTTTTGACGTGCTATCTTGCCTTCTAGCAGCCATGACTAAAGTGCCTAGTTGTTCGGGCACGGAATGTTGCAGTCACTATGTGGTAAATATCTCCAAAAACTCTGGGATAATAATTTGCGGCGATCACACTGTGGTACAAGGGCCAGTACCACCGTCGAGCAAGCGTCTGAAAGCGAGTCGCCATGTAAAAGTAAAAGAGCATTGCGATCGGCTGGAAGCAAGTGAAAGTCGAAGGCGGAAGCGAAGTGATCGCAGCCGTCTGAAGAGATTACAACGCAATGATTCAAGCCGATCTACCACACCAACCACTGACGAGGATGCGAGAAACTCGTGTACGCTAAACGAAATTGCATTGGAGAGCGAGAGTAGCAGCTTTCAACAAGTGCTGCAAGTGTATCGCTCCTGTATTACTCCTTTGCATCCTCTACGCGACGATGGCGACTGGAATGAATTCGAACGTGCTGCGGAAAAGCTTTTAGAAGAAGCAGCCGGTGATGTGACTCGCAGAATTATCATCAGTCTTGAAAAAAGTGTTGTGCTAAGTATTAAGAAAGAGCTGGAACGATCAGAAGAGATGATAAATAGGGTGGCCAGCGAGATTGCGCAGACGAGCGGTTCAGTTCGACTTCTATTGGAAGTACTGTCAAAGTGTTACATGGCTGGAACCTACCGCCGAAGGAAAATGTTAGGAAATGCAGAAGAGTGCTTGAAGATCGCCAAGAAGGTCGCGTCTGGCTTTCCACCTTGTTTGGCTGTCGCCATTTTTCTGTACGAGGAAGGAAGCTGGCAAAGAGACTTTGCTTCGCTCCTGACTGGCTCGAGAAATGAACCCGCTTTTGTTAAAGCCAAAGAGAAAGCTAAGGAGTTGATGCAACGCTGTATCGACCTGTGTTGCAGGCTAGATCATGAACAAATTTATGTGCGTAAGCAACACTTTGCAGTTTGCAAGATGGCGTTGATAGATCTTCGGTGTGAATCGAGTGCATCCCGAAAGAAGAGCATTTCTGTGAGGAGCATTGAAGAGGCCAAAAAGAGTTTGGAAACTCTGCAGAGCGATTATTATAGTCAGAGGGAGGTTCAAGGCGCCAAGATTCAGCGTTTGATTGCAGAAGTAGACTTCAACTACCGCCTGGAAAAATACGAGGAGGCTGAAAAGTTCGGCCAGGAGGCGCTAAAGATGGCCAAAAAGTTGGAATTTAATTTGGATGTGATACCTCTTGAAGAACGACTTCTGGATATCCGCGAGAAGATGACGCCTGCTTCAACCAACCAAACATTCCGACATGTTCGTGGAATAATTGAGTCATCTTCTTCCAAGAACAACACGCCATATTCTTCAGAATTTGAAGACAAATTGTAAATAGTGTTCAAAAGTTTTATGTAGTGTAATTTCCGATTGGTGAAGCCAGTTTCTTTATTCAGACGTTTTTTGAAGTGTAGTTTCCAATTTCCAATCGGTGAAGCCAGTTTCTTTACTCAGAAGAGCTCGAAGACAAATTGTAAATAGTTTTCAAAAGTTTTGTGTAATATTCGGTGAAGTTTCTTTATTCAGTGTACGAAGACAAATTGTAAATAGAATTCCGAAGTTTTCATAATATGACTAAGTTATTTTTTTAAGATTAACCTTATCTTCGTGACCTAAGGGCCAAAAGAAAACAAACAGTTTTGATACAATGTTATGTTTGGTGATACTTCTTAATTTGCATGTAAAAAATTACAAAATCCTAGATAACATTCTACGATTGGACTTTGATCGACTATTTATCATTACTGATTTAGTCAGGCTTGATCGACTAAGGGTAGAGAAATATTGGCCTCGTTTTTAGTGTCCACTCAAAATAATAGTATTTAGTTATGATAATTTAACTTGGCGATATCAAATTTCGACCACTCTTAGCTAATAATCTTGACAGAAAGAGGTATTACACTGTAAGTTAAAGCTTAATAGTGTTAAGCACCTGACTGTTGCCTCTTGGCTAAGTCAAGATTGGTCTCTTATTTTACCTAGATCGTTCTTTGGCGGTCAAGGAACTGTTTGATTGATTGATGATGTTCATTATTAGTAATCTGAATTCTATGAATTTAAATGTCTGACGTTATCATTAATGTAAGTGTTTTTACATGTTGATGAATACATTAAACATTAAACTAAAAACTGTTTTATATCTGATTACAACTGTTTTTACTGCAAAGAAAGTGAAAGTAAACTCCAATCCCCATAGTGTAGTTTTGACAAAACGATCTCTCAGTGTCCTTTCTTCACTAGTCAGTTTCCAGGCTCTTGATTGGCTGGGACGATCAAGGGACAAAACGAACCGAGAGCCTGGGGTAGGCTATTTTTTCCTATAGACCAAGGTCTCTTCGGTTTCACTTTTAAGTCTGCTATCTTTGCCCTTGTGACTTAAATCTTGACTAATTCTCAATAAGTGATGAAATGAAATCCTTCTTTTTGTCCCGTTATTTTTCCACAGGCGAAAACGCGCCGGTATCACGCCGATTAAATTCGACCTTCCACCCGAGACGAAATCACCCAAAAAGCCCAAGGGGAGCACAGTCACAGTATACACCCCTCCTGGCCGGCGTGCTGGAGCCTCCAATGGCGTCGTCAAGGGACAAACCATGCCTGACGGGAGCCGAGGACGGGGATTCCGACAGGGAGGGCGCAGCCGAGGGCGCGGTCGGGGCTGGAGAGGAGGCAGATTTTAGATCGTTGATACTCCACCGTTCCATACACGTGGAAGTGCAGAATTGTTTTAATCAAGTTGTGAACTTTGTACAGTTGTCTTCATTACAGCTATAAGTTAGGACTGGGTTATTTATGGAGAAGACCACAATTTGATTTAGTGCACCTTGTGTTTCAAAAGCTTCTTTTAACTCTCTCTTCATGCGCCGTCAAGCAGACGCTAGATTTCTTCTAGAAGTTGTTTAACAGTGTTTTTTTTTAAAAAAATTGGAAATTTTTGAACAGCAATTAAGTACAGAGTAAGTTATTCTATAGATTCCTCCAGAAACCTAGTGGCGCATGTACTCCTGGGATTGTGCTCAGACCGGGCGTCAGAACACGATTTTGATTTGATCAGTGTGCACCACAATAGAGATCACTTTTTTTTTTTGATAGTCAATAGTCAAACCAGAAGGAAATAACATGCTGATGTTGACGCCTTTTCTAAACGTTCCAATATAACCTAGCATGCAATGCTAGAGTCCAATCTCCCAAGTGCTTCTGAAGTTGAAAGTGACTTATAATTTGGTTTGAAAAATTAGACAAGGAACAAGCATGTATACATCGGTCTGCTCACAATTGTACTTGACTGTGGGCTAATTTCGATTATGCCGACCTTTTTTATGACTGTATAATAAATGGCTGTTATGTTTCTTTTATTGCGTTGGTTTACATATATCTTTATGTCATGAATCGAAGGCCAGTTTAGCAAACGCTCGCGCCGGCAAATAAGTGCGAAAACCCAGAATGAATGACGGGAACTTTCCATTGAGGTACCAGCTCAAGAACGAGAGCTGGGTTTGAAACTTAGCGTAGGCGCAAGATTATAACGAACAAGATTGGCCTAATGCGCCAGTCTAGTTTCCAACTCTACTCTTCTATTAGTCAACTACAGGGAGTTACGAGGGATCTAGGACCAAGAATGGTTGTATAGCGAGAAATTGTCCTATACTCGTACCTTAATCCAAAATATCCCTAACCAGTGATCAGACTCAAATTTTTACTTATCATGCAAAGTTTCCACTGATGGTGTCGTCGGTCTCTTGTCGACCCTAACCAACCCTCCGCAGGCCGAGTAAGAAAAAACCTTTGGTGCCCAGAGTATAAGAGATATAGATATCTTCAGGAAATCGTTGTCCCTTTTACAGTTTTCCATGAATCTTTTCGCAAAGACAGAGCATGCGAAAATCATTCTTCTTCCGAGGGTTCACTTTTCACTTCCTCGTGCCAGGCCACCCCCGTTTGCTGATGCGCGTGGAATTGTGGGCCAGTTGCACTCAGAAAACGGTTACTACCAAACCATCAAACTCTGCGCTCCCTGCCACACTGGGGTCTGACGAGACAGCTGTTTTACTCTAACACACTCCGCACACACTGAATCTTTGAATTAAATTAATGTATGCCAATTAACAGGATATTTACATTAACGTCCTTCGTTAAAACTGCAATTTCCAGATTTGAGGTTAGAAACTGGAAAGGTGTGAAGCTCACCTGTCTGTTTGCGGGCATACTGTCGAAAATATTGCTTGCATCCTAATGAATTGAATGTAATTGGATTTTTGGTTTGTCGCCTTTCAAAAATATAATTTTGTTTATTCGTTTCCGGAACCGAGCAAAAGAGTTTTGGGGTTATATCAACATGAATTGTTCAGAAATAACTACATTACTTTTGAATAATTTTGGCCTCAAACATGGATTTAAAAAAATGACACCGCTTGCACATCCTTAAAAAAAATAAAGCGTAAAATAAATTTTCAGGCTGGTTGGCATAATTCGTTTCAATCCTGTCGCATTTTAATCATTCTTGTAGTAGTTATCACCTCTGGAGTTTTTCTTTTTGTAGTAACACATCATTGTGAGGCTTCTCTTAGAATTCTACCACGGTATAGTGTTTTGAACCACGTAAAAATATAATTCAGTGAAAGGTCGATTTTTGTAATTTTTAGTTCGACTGCTTTGTCTGAAAAGGTCACAATAAATAAATTTATACTTTGTAATAGTAATCGGACCGAGTGGAGTACAATTCAGGGAGAAATCGCGCCAGTATTTTCAAACTCGGACGAGCGCGAAGAGCGAGGCCAATTTGAAAATACGAGCAAGAAATTAAGGATGCAGGCGCAAAACGTACGCCAAATGCGGTTTCGCCTTACTTGCCAGAGATTTAGGTCCTGTCCACACTACGCCGAAAGAATTTGAAAATGGAGGTTTCACTCTGAAAACGCATCAAATTTTTTCCGTCCACACTACGCTGGAGGAATTTGAAAACCGCACAATCACGGGTCATTTTGGATTTGCGTTTGAGGAAAAATCGTTCAGGGAAATCACACGATTATCGTGACGCCACCGTTTCTGAAAAGCTCCGTTTTCAAAATCGTCCACACGAAAAGGAAAACCCGACGTTTTCACAGTCCTCTGGTTTGAAGAGCGTTTCGGGAAAGCTCCGTTTTTGTCACGGATTAGTGTGGACGGTAGAAATAAAGCTACGTTTTCAAATTTTTCCGGCGTAGTGCTGGACGCTGCCCGCTTTAGAACCTCTGTGACTGAGTTATTATGGAAATAGTAATCCTCAGGCTTTAATTTGAAATCTGCTAAAGTTAATGTTACCTGTGTACGACTGTTGAACTGTTCACAATAAAGCTCAACAGTGTTAATTTCATCAAATCATCATATCCATAACCCTAGTTTTATAAAATGCGAGTGAAATCATTTCCCTCAAATTATCGTCCGAGTTTTTCTCGCACTTTATTATTTTTCACAATTTCATAAAATCCTTTTGTTTTGAGAATGAGTCGAAGTTATTCTTTGCTGAACAATCATACCAGGTATATGGCAAGAATGGCTGAAAAATCTAAGACAAAGTTCTTGCAAAGAATTCTTTGTACAAGTTGAACATAACCAAATTTTCACAAACACCTTCAATTTCTTTATTTTTATTTTTATTTCTGAAATGAAAAGTATGAATTTCGTGGGTTGCCAGGTCTACCACCAATTTTTAATAAGCATTTTCTCATTTGGTTCAAAAGTAAAAGTAAAGTCTTTGGTATTGATATGCAGATTTTGCTATTCTAAATATTTAAAAAGCTTTTCCTTTGTACAGTAGATTAAAAGTAACAAATATTTACATCTCACTTACTCGACAGCGCTTCTTCATTAATTGCTAAGGGCTGAAATTGTTCGTTAAGAGTTTTTCAGCAGTTTGTGATCATACAAAGCAAGCAAAACTTTTCGGGGATCTTACAAAGAACTGTCATTATCTAGCTGAAAAACCGACCCGTTTTCAAGAAAAGATGTACAATGATTCTGGTACAAAACCAAACTGCTCCGCCCCGCCAGGAAACGTCTCCTGTCTTGGACAGCTCGTTCCGGAGATGCCTCCCATGGATGTCATCTCGCTTCTTTCCCTACAAGAAACGCTTCACCCAATTTTCACGGCCGTTGAGTCGCACTTTCAATCGCTTTCCTCGGCAATCTTTTGATCGTCTTAACCATTGTCTCGAACAAAACAATGCGTACCTTGGCACATCTCTTTCTCGTGAACGTCGCTATCGCAGATTTGTTCTTCGCGACGCTCAATATTGCTGGACACGCCACTGAGCATTTATTGAACGAGCAGGCCCTAATTAAAAGAGACATTTTGTACGCTATACAGACCTATAATGGAAGTAAGATTGGTAGCGTACGCCGTGTCCATGTTTTAAAAGATTGGTAATTCTTCCAGGGGAATTTCTTATTGTTAATGGAACTTATTTAAAAATTGATTTTAATATTAGTTAATTTTGTAGAAGGTTGAAAAGCCACTCTTTATGACCGCTTTGACAAGAAGTATTAGAACATATTTATCTACTTATGCGTTTCCTTTGCTGTCTCTTTGGTCGTTTATCATTTAACGGAAAATTCCGGAAATTTCGGTCAAAATGTAAATGGTAAGGCGAAACGTCTTGAAAGGTAGTCCAAAATTTCCAACCGAAATATCCAAGTGGAAAATGTGCTTACAAAATGTTTGTTTCCTGTAAATGGTTACTTTTTATGCTACGTAGTCAATAAGAACATTAAATGAAAATGAATTTCATTATACGATATAACTGCAGAATTTTATTACCCATCCCGATTTCACCTTCGCATCACTTCAGATGGTTTGTAATAATAGAAGAGCCGGCACTGGAATTTTCCTGCAAATGTTTTGCTACCACAATCCTGATATTCCAATAAATTCTCAGTAGAGAGCTCAGCCGAAAGCAAACAGTCTTATCAAAGTTCCGAACCTTGCAAGGAAATGAACCATTTTCACCAAATAAGGCAAATTAGCACATCCAACCTTTAAGGTGAGAGGGGGCAGTCTGAGTGCAATGTGAGGGAATCTTCAGTTGGCTTGCCCTCTGACGACCACTTTGTAGCGAAGGAATGTTATCGTCATTATTATGAAACCTGTTCTTAGGGAATCAAAACCATGCAACTAGCTAAGGTATGTATGGCAAATGTGCAGTAAACTTTTTTCGTGGCGAACTTAAAAAATCTGCTGAGAAAGGGTGACGAAACGAAATCTTCATCACCGACCACTATGGAAGACCAATGTATAGATTTAGCCAAGCCTAAAAGCTGAGCTCCTGATTTCATTGAATTAACCTGGTTTGAGCGTGCGATCCAATTGCAAACCAGTACCTCTGCAGCTGTCAACTTCAACAAACACGTGACTTCAATGAGCTGATATGGTAACGGGACACTCGTCAGCAGATACCTTATCTTGACAGGTGTCAATTGGCTTTAACATGAATGAACAATATCAAAGATGTACGCTGTTAACCAAGGCAGCCTATTAGCTGGAGTTTGGCCGCCATTTTGTGCGACGACGTCGTCGTTATCGTCGTGCGTATACAGTACCGCTAGCCATGATGACCATTAGGAAAGCAACTCACGGGTTCCTATGAGTATGGTGCTCCGCTTGGCGAGAATGGTCGCCGGAGCTCCGTTATAATTATGTGCCATTTATTAAAGCCGTTCATTATAAGGTTTTTGTTTTCTATCATTCCTTTCAAAAAAAAAGCATTCAATCAAACAGCGTTGCGGCGTTTCGAGCTCTTTGTCTTTTTCTGAAAGAAAAGCTTAAGTACCTTGACAACCATCAATATGTTGTCATGAAAAAAAATTGGAATAACAAATTAAAAGCTTTCATGGTTAAGTTTCGTAATGAATATCGGTTAGGATGAAAAAGCTTTTTATAAACCATCGCGAAGCCGTAATTTCCAAGGCAATAGCATCACGATTGGCAATTAAGAGCAGATCTGTGATGTCATAAGGAAACTAAATTAAGAGGCTGTTGTTAAAGGTGGTGTTTCGGTCCATATCCTGGTCTGTCATGATCCCCCTGTTTGATAATTTGCAATATTTATTTCTACAGCTAAATCGGACACGCACTAAATGCGCTTGTTTTAATATATGCTACCATTGTCCGACCTTGGCCGGCGTTCTTGCAATTGTGTATGAAAGATGAAATGGTTGCCGAAGACCATAATAATTTCTTTTAAAAGTAATATAGCTACACTTAGTGTAAATTAAAGTGTTGATTCCAGTGCTGTCAATTTTTTTCCTTTCCAGTCACCGAAACACTAACCCTACCCTTTGATCGAGAGTACAGGGTCAAGGACAAATAGCTTGTGATTCTGAGTCGATTCTGCAGGAAAGTTACATCTTATTTTGAGAAAATGAATAAAAATGTGTTAATCTTTGTTAAAACAGAACATGAATGGCGAGTGTTTATTAAAAAAATTGTTGACTCAAATTTACACTGCCGAAAGGTTACAATCTCCATGTTTAATCAGCCGCGGGGCCTTTGAAAACCATTACTTTTCTTACGGGGTTTTCGACTCCTTTCCTGTCTGCATCCAGCCTCTGCAGTGTGTAATCAAGCAACGCCGAAATTACTGATATTATGATAAACGGTTCCGAGTTGACCATTGTGCGTTACGTAGCGCGCTACATTTTTAGTTTTCGAGTGGGATCTACCAGCATTAATGTATTTTTGGGAACAATGTAAGTGAAAGATTATCTTTACAAATGTCAGAAGCACAAATGAACTATAGTGCCCTTTATCGTGTTAGCTTACGAGAATTATTTGGGAGCGGCGTAACTAGAGATAGAGCACACGTCAATTGCGCGCCATTCGTATTTTAGGACGACCTCGCTTGCTCGAGCATCACTCGCTCGTCGACCACGGGGTGGAGCTCCAGTACCATTGAGGGCATTTCATTGAAATTGACCTGCCAATAAGGCTATACGCTTTTGTTCCTTTTAACAATTTAGCACAAGGAGTAAAAATTACAATTACAATGTTCTCTTTTCCTTTGCGCAATCTGCGCCATTCTCCGTTCAGTTGGGCTGATTGAAGTGTCTTTTCTAAAAATAATATTGGTTCGTAGTTTGTTGATACAAAGCCGACATAAAATGAATAAGAGAAATGTAGATATTGCTGCTATTCATTGAAAGCGCGGATGCAAATACAGGATGGTTGATGAAACAATGATCATTTGTTTTCATTGATACCACCTTTTCATAGAATCTTAAGATATATTGCAAGCTGACAAAAGGTAGTCAGTATAAGCAGTCGTGGGCTGATTGACATTTTCAGCAAAATTTTAAGTTTCGCTAAGATAATTAGGAGAGAACATTCAAAGGAAGAGAAGGCAATCAACATAAGCTTATAAAGGTAAAAATTACTATTAGTGTATATAACAAAAGCTGACCTCATTAGTCTCGTTTGTTATAGTTTTGATTGACTTGTAACAATTTGAGTCCAGCCTAATATATTCACCCGAACTGGACCAAAAATGTACCAGTAAATCTTTTTTTCATTGTCATGGTTTAAGGTTTTTAGAGCCGCTCTTCGCATTTAAGTGTCGGTTTTATATCGATCAGATGTGTCTGACTGAAAACGTACGCCAGTGACCGCCATGTCCAGATGACTGACTGACGACTGCCGGACTGGCTTTTCCTGCCGGTTTATGCCTGTTTTCAAATGTGTTGATTGTTTTCATGAACGGCTGAGCTGGCCAGACCTTGGCCTTGTCAAGGATGAGTTAGAGCCAGAAAAAAGTTCACAATTTCACTGTTCCTCGTAGCCTTGATTTATAAGGGGTTTTCAGCCTTTCAGGTCAAAGTGATAACTCATTCAAATGCAAATCCTGCACCTGCCAGTTGAAATTGGATGATTTGTTTGTCCAGCAACTTACAAGGGCACTACGGTGTTTCCTGAACGTTGCAAAACTATTTATTTCCCCTTAGCGCAACAAAATGAAATCTTCTTAGGACTCATCTTTGAAATTTGGCGCGTCATGATGACATTGAGCAATCACTTCGCATCTGACGTCATCGATGCTGTCACGTGCTCACTGTCACGACTGAAATGTTTTCAAGTGAGTCGATTCACGGTACACTTCTAAAGGTAAGGATTCTGCGTTTTTCCGCCTGACTGTTCTTATACTTCGCTTGAGTTCCGGTCATATAATATGTTATGAATAAGTAGTGAAAGAATGCGGTCCGGAAAAGCTTCCCAAACAAAAGCACTCTGTATTTCGAGGCGACACGCATGGCTGAGGGCACGGTGGTTTGATGGAGTTTGAACTTTCTCGCTCTGTAGCCGATTGTATTTAATTCCGGCGTGAATTGAATTTCTCGACGCACGTTTTGTTGAGTAGTGCAAAGGTTTCTGACTACTAATGGAGACTTAAGTCATGATTTGGACGAGTTTGGAAGTTATCACGACAGATAGGCTGGGATTCCTCGACAAGCGCGTCGCCGAGAGCAGGGTTAATTTATTTTGGCGCGCTTGTCAAATTTCGCTGAACTGATGTTGTGAACTGCATGTTGGTCTGTTCTTCTTTGTGAACCTGCTCTGTCATTCCACCGTTGTTCTTTGGTTTAACTGGTCAGAACTAAGCGAATTTGGAGGTTTGTAGAAGTCGCAAATTCGGCGGCTGTGAACACAGCGATCGGGGATATTTTGTTTACAAAATGTGACACTAAACGTAATGGTTAACGAGAGCTGCCGAGAGGTTTGTTGCGACGAACAGATGTGATGCAACTTGCTCTGCTGCTCAGTTTCTCTACTTAGTAATACATATATTGGATACAGAAGTATGTGCCAGCTTTCTTTATCACCTAAAAGTATTTTTGTATTCATGGCGTGCTCAGATAAATGGATCTTTTATTTGTAAGGAATGAATATGGTTGACTAACCTTTTATCCAGTTCTATATTTATAAATTGTCTCTGCGATTTGCCCCAGCATAACCAAAAGATTTGATCTGAGGGCACAATTACTGAGGATTTGTCTTCCAAATGTCATGGCCCCTTGTGTGGGACAAAATTTAAATGATCTCTCTATTTCAACTAGTCATTTCTTGAATAAACCACTTGTGCAAATCACCTTTGTTGTGAAAACACTATAGGGCATTTGTTATAAATTTGCTCTATTTTTATCCTACCCGAGTCTATGGTTTTAATGAGGAGCCTCTACATGAGCTTTACAGTAGGTCTGCAACAAAATTTGAAACACTGCATCATGTTGGGGACATCAAAGAAATTTTTGTCTCTTTCTATTGGGTAGTTTCAACCCTGAGCAGTTTTCAGTCGTTTCAGTTTGAGTTTTGAAGCTTAACTTTTCAAGTAAAATAAGTTATTCCACCATTCCCTACCAATGATTGGATCTGTAGAGTTTATACTGACAGTGCACAGGACTCCAATAGTATTTTTCCTTCACTTGGTTTAAAATTTTCCAAAGGGTCTTGATAGTAGTAGACAAGTCAAGAATTTTAAGAAAACGACAAAATGTTTGAGTTTACAAACATATTTGGACAGAAACTTCTGTCATCCTCAGTTAATCCAAGTACAAAGCACTTTTTCAAACATCTGCAAAATTCTGAACATTGTCGTGCCCTGTGTTCTACAGATTGTTTCCATGTTTTGGATGACGCCTCCACCAGTTTTTAACTTAAAAGATGCTATTCATATAGAACAACCCTCTTTGAATCAACAATTACACCATGTTAATCTAAAACTATCTCTTTAATTCTCACACTTTCATGCTTTGCTTCATTCTGTTGTTACTATTTATCACAATTAGCATTTTCTACTTGTTATAAATCGAGCTACCATCGCTTTGTACTTGGATTAAATGAGGATGACAGAAGTTTCTGTCAAAACATGTTTTGTAAACTCAAAGGTTTTGTCGTTTTTCTAAAATTCTGTTAAAAATGTTGTTGTAAAAGTATTACCTTCATAATTATAAGCACAGGAGTGTTCTAACTTCTAGTCAAAGGCCTGTTTGCGAAAAAGTAATTTTTTTCCTTAGTTCGTGTGAAGAGTCTCAATCAGAAGTTGATCAGAAGCACATTTTGTAGTGGTAATGGTTTATTTTATGAGATTTGTCCCTATAAGTGTGCATGTTATGTTCAGCATTCTATAAAAGTCTTTTCAAGAAATCTGCATCAGCTCTTGTGTGACTGCTAGGAATACATGTATCTACATGTATAAAATAAATAGGAGACTTGTTTTGCCCTGATTTTGAACAAAATATTCCTCATGCAAAGGGGAAAATCAAGCAAAAAGTGAGAAAGTCCTGAAGCCTAATAGCGCATTTAACAAGCAACATGGCCTGAACACTTGTGGCAGTCTCTGACATGACATTGTGATAGGAGTGGCATGGATATTTTCTGGCATAAGTTAAGTATAAGTATTTTACTCTTTAACAGGTTTGGATTAGGAATGGAAAGAGATTTGAGTCTGACTGGATCCACAAAACGGAAGTGAGTGCTATATTCTGAATACATAAGTATATAAGCGGAATTAAATGTATTGACTCGGAGATGATACACACTCCTTATATGATGTTATCAGTCTCACAGCCCTGTACAGGCAAGAAAAACTATGAGGTGCTTACTTAATGTCTACAATGACAGTATAACTTGTTAAGACATCAAAAAAGGGAGTTATTACCATAAGGGACTTTAAATTTGAGTATGTATCAAGACTGAGTACAAGTAAGTAAAGTTAAAGTCTGCATATGGGCCAAGTGGCCCACCAGGCTGGAGCTTATCCTGGTTTCTGTAGCATGAAGTGACTAGGAGTATTTCTAGTCCCCCCTGGATGGAATGCTAATCCATCGCAGGGTTACCCCCAGCATTAAGTTCGCTGGTACCCATTTATACACCTGGGTAGAGAGAGGCACTGTGAGAGTAAAGTGTCTTGCTTAAGAACACAACGCAATGTCCCTGACCAGAGCTCGAACCCTCATCGCTCGATCTGGAGACAAGCACACTAACCATGAGGCCACCGTGCCTCCCATTGGGTACAAGTAGGACTTTTCAGTTGTAGTTTGCAGGTGTCACATTATCACATCACAAACCAACATGAAGTGTAAGGGCTCTGTAAGCGCCACTTGTTCGAAATTGTACTCAAACTCAATTTCGTACTCTAGTCCAACCTAAAGGTTCCTAATATTCTACAGTGTAACAGCATCTATTTTGCGTTTGTCTCTTTTGGGTAGGGGGTGGAGAAGAATATCAATCAAAAGGTCAATGTAATGCTCTTTGGTGGACTTCTCTTTTCCTCAAAGGACCACTCCTATGAGAGCTTGTGCAGAAGGTCACTGTTATCCGTGTAGGCCTGTAAAAAAAGATTCATTACAGTTGAATTTTCAAACATCAGGCTGCCTTCTCATTATAAATTGACTCTGGCAGTAGACAGCATTTTCAAGACTGTATAGCACATTCATACAGCAGAACCATGTGTGGGAAGTTGTTAATGCATGCCAACAACAACAACTTTGTTATGACTCTCATATTTACAATTTTACAAGAATATTTGCACATTAAGTTAAAAGAGCTTGACAATAGCAGCAGTGCGAACCTGCAGGTAGCTTGTGCTAATCTAGATGGGCCACATCTATATTACCAAGTTTATAGAAAGCATCATTGTAATAAAATTGCAGTTACTTGTAGATGATTTTCAAATCTAACTTTTTTTTACCTGAAGTTCTTGTTTACAAGTTCAGTCTGCTATATTTGATTGTGCAGAGAGGTATCGACAAAGCTTTACTAATGTTTGATTTTCATGTAATGTTTATTTGTTCTTTCATTTGTTATTTTGGGCCTGGATGTCATGAAATTTAACTCAGACAGCTCTAGTTTTGTTTAGTACAGTCTGCATAGCTGCCACATGTTTGCAATAATGATGACCATGTTTTATTTTGTTGCAGACTTAATTTTGATGAATCAAGTTATGGTGATGGAAAAGGTGAGAATTTTAATGAATCATCCTGTACTTCATGTGGTTATTTTCAAGAGGCAATACAGAATTTCTTCCAGATTATAATTTTAGTGCATTTAAGTGTAAGTGAGAAGTTGAATGCAAGTTGAAGACTCAATGTGGTAGCATCGAAAAAAAAAGTGTTGTTTGTAGTGGTCAATGCGCTTAGCTGTTACTAGCTAGTTCACAGGCATGCTGCTTTAAATGAAGGAAACAAATATATCAACTAACCGAATAGGCTTAAAAATCCGAACCAGCGGGAGGCAGACCAGTTGGCTATTTACAAGCATGACCAAGGAGTTGAACTAGGGTCTACCAAGAAACAACTCCAGCTAAGTGGTCAGAGCAGGACTTGAACACGCGACCTCCAGGTTTCTAGTCTGGCGCCCTAACCATTCGGCCACACTGCCTCCTAATGCAACCTCTGTTTGGTGTTTTCTTTTAGTATCTTTTGCACCAACTTACTCAAGCAACACATACTGTACTAGTCGTCAATTGGCTGAAGGCTATTAGTGTTTTCTATAGGGCTTGAAATAATGGTTGGTCAACTGACAATGTTCGGACTGATTGGGAATTTGACCAGTGAATCTTTCATCTTGCCGGTCATGTTGACCAGTCACATTCAGTTGTATTGAAAATGAAATAAATTAAAGTTTCCATGCTGTTCAGTTTTTTCAGTTGTTATCAGTATGTAGCGAGTTGCTGTGTATTTTGGAACTTTAATCTGAATTCCCGAGTGAAATGCAACTAGAATCATTTACAATTTGCCCATTGAAACAGACACCAGAGTTTGCACACTTCTAGTCACAAAATTAGAAATATTTTTACTTTTATTAGTTAATTTTCAAGTTTCACATTTCTCCCTGCATATAAAGTAATTCCTCAGCACAGAATAAATATAATCAAAGTATAATGCAAAGGAACTATACTTTATAAAACCAATAATTACTCCACTCTTGGCAAGTTTATCTATGCACTTATCTGTTGCATTAAAATGCCTGGTTACTAAGCTTTTTCTCGATGAATACAAATTTTCTTCTTTTGTAATGGGGAGTAACATGGATTACTGGCAGAGTTTTAGGTTCAAGATCTCACACCGTGATGCATACACCAGAAATCATCATATTTAGAGGCACTGGACGAATTAAATGTATATGATAACTTTATTTAATGTGTTACAGGTTAGTCTTACAGACATTGTACCTATTAATAGACTATTAAGCTTATTTTCATTTTGCTGCGGTAATTTATTTTTACTGTTGACAATGAGTGCTTTAAAGTGCTATAAGCTCTAGGCAACAACTTTTTTGGAAATATATAATACCAGTTTGGTTCATGGGCTCCTGTTTTAAGAGTTATTTATCTTATAAATTTGACCAACCAGAAATGACACATGACAGAGCTAAAATGAATTTGGCCGGTAATCGTATCAGGAGACTCTCCAGAAATTATTTCAAGCCCTGTGGGTTATGTTCTTATGATAAACACTGAATGCATGGCCCCAAGGAGAACTATGAGTTTTTTTCCTTGGTGAGAGTACTGACAGAGGCAAAATGCATCGTCAAAGGAAAACAACACTCACAAGGTTGTGATATGCAGTGTACAATGTATCCTATAATTGGCAAACATATTGTTCAGGAGTTTCATTACTATTTCCAGCCGGAAGGCAATTGGTTTTCACAAACAGGGAAAACACTTTGAACTGCAGTTTTCTTTGAGAAAACCTTTCCTCCAGATGGATGGCAAGCAAAATTGGACGGCTGGTCCTCAATGAAACTCCTAATGTTGCATTTCTAGTTTCTGATTTATAATCGGCATTATTCTTAATCTGGTTGACTGATCCAGATGTTGTGGAATTGTTTGTCTTATACCTTAGTCATCTGTGATATAATTAATCATTGCATCTTTGACTTTAACCAACAGGCAAAAGGCCTCGGTTGCAAGTCACAATTCCTAGGCTACAATTGTCTCAAAAACAGTTGGAGAGATTACGAAAAATCTCTTCAAAACATCTGAAAGCACCATTAACAGCTAACAAGGAAGTTGACGAGGAAAATGTTGCTACTGTGAATACCAGTGTCTCCTCAAGTGCATCAACAACAGAAACAGGATCAACAGAGACAACAGTAGTGAAAGAGCCAGTAACGACAGTAGAAGAGAGTCTACTGTCTACCTCCCCAAGTGCATCAACAATAGAGACAGTATCAACAGAGACAACAAAAGTAGTGAAAGAGCCAGTAACGACAGTGGAAGAGAGTCCCATCAGACACCGGTTGACAAACCTCTTAGATGGATCATCCCTCAGTCCATTACAGGATAGTGCAGCGCACTCTGATGAGGACAATGTCAAAAGCATTAACTGCAAGGGAGGAGGTCAACTAAACAATGCTGAGGGTTTATCAGGACCAGTGTCAACAGAGGAAAATTTGTTTTGTTCAAACGAGCTCCCCTCCTCTGACAATGGCTTATCACCTTTAATGCATGAGGAAGATTGTATAACAGTACCTTGCCATCCTGATGTTGTGTCGAGGACCTGTATGCAGGTTGAAATAGGATGCACTCAGACATCATCTGATAACGACAGTCAAGCAGCCGATGTCATTACTGCCTCTGAGCAAGATAAAGAAGTAAATCATGAAACGGACCAAACGCTGCAACCTTGGACGACGAGTGTTCCAGAGGAAGGAAATGAACCCAGAAGTGTTTCCCCGGGTAGCCGTGACATATTAGGTCAGCTTTCCAATAATGCTCTGCCAGATGAGAATGAGGCTGAAAATGGAAATGCTGAAGAAAGCAGCGGTGTGATGTCGAGATCTGCTGAAGTACGTGCAGGAGATAGCACGATTGATTATTCAAGTGACTACAATACGCTAGAGGTTTGTGGAGCTTCTTTGCCTTTCAAACAATGTGGTGTACATGTAAACGGCATTCTTTATTTTCCTTAAGTCTCATCCTTTTGGCCTGTTGCATACTTACATTATTTTTGTATTAATGGATTCAATATAGGCCATGAATACCTTACTGACAACGGTCACTGAAGAAAAAAGAGCCAGGACAGAACTAGAAGAACTAGTTTCACATCTAGAAGAGAGAAATAAAGAACTTCTCTTAGAGTGTGTAAAACTGAGGGACCTTGTGAATGACTTGCTGCCTTCATCCAAGGTATGGATCCATATGTACACACCCCTAATGTATGCTACAGTCAGAGCAGCAGGGGCTGCCATTGGTAACTCTTCATGAATTAAAGCACCTCGAGAATTCCTGATTCTTATCAAATCAAATGATAGTACAAGCACTTGAGAGTACTTCAACGGCTATCATGCCATCATGGTAAAGTAGGAATTAAAAAGTTGTGTTGCCTAACAAATTCAGAACAAAAATTGTGAGCTCAGTTCTCAAAGACTGAACTTTGTTTTCAACTGGTACTCGTCGAACAGGAGACAATTGCGTTCAATCAGTCATTAGTGTTTGAGTAGACTTTTTTGCGTTACGTAATCCTTCTGTGTAAGAGTTGCAATCGTTCGTGTTTCGCATATATTACGTCAACTTAGCCCTTTTTTTTGTTCACTTAAATAAGTTTAATTTTAATCCTCGGCTTGTACAGTACGGATCGGAACTTTTTGGACATTTTTGAACATCGAGGACACTCGGACTATCAAGGCATCGTTTTAAAGTTTGGTTCTGGTAATCTTGTGTAATAGAATAAGTGTTTATTAACCGCGCGGCCATGGGCCGAGCGCGGTTCTAGGTTTACCCGTGGTTTATTATTAACCGCGCGGCCATGGGCCGAGCGCGGTTCATGGTTTACCCGTGGTTTTTTTTTTTTTTCGCAGTTTTGTCTGCGACCAGACCCACGCTTCCACTCGGCCAAATTTTTAGTCAGGCAACCTGTGATGTTTACTCGCCAAAAGCTGTTGAAACATTAATAAATCTCATCTCCGATACTGACTTTCGCGGGAAAAAATTAAAAACCCAGCGCTCGTCAAAAATTATATTTTTTCAGCAGAAATTTAGCTCGGAACATATACATATTTATATTCCTTTGAATCGTCGATGAAATGACCTTTTCCGGATATTTTTTCCTTCGGGGTCAATAAAAACCTCCGATTACAAAATCACGCCGAACCCACACGTTGCAAAAAAAATCTCTTCAAAACCCTGACTTCGAAGCGATATAACACTTCAGCGTTAATAGCTACCACACATCGGCAGAAGGTAAATCTATTCCTTAACAATCCAGCCTTATCGTGTTAAAATTTCAGCGAAATCGAACAAAACCAGAATTATTTAGAATTTTTTTGTGACCTCACTCCCCAGACTTGACCTAACAAAGGAAGCAACGGTCGCCCATAGCAACCGAAAAACATCAACATAACAAAGCCGAACGTTTCGGCCAAAAATCTCCAGAATTATCGCCTGAGAGCTTAAACTTGAATGGGAACATCTTTTTCGAACTTTTTTCAACTCATTTAGACGAAAGACTGGCCTCGGCGGGCTACAACAAAGACCAAGAGAAAAACAGAACAAGACAGCAGAACAAGCCGATAACATTTCATCGCACGGCTTTCGGCACGAAAACGAAAATACAGCTTACTTCTGGATAAATTCAGCCTTAGAAGCCAGCAACCGGCCCCAAATTACTTTCTGTATCCTTACAAATGTCCTGATTTCCATCTCCGAAAGATTTTGCCCCAATTTTGAGCAAATACCGAGCAAATAAACATTTCGTCGACGGTGACCGCCATTACGGTGGCTTGCATACTAAATTAGCTAACTTGACAAAATTCTCCCGAGGGGGGATATGACAAATTTGGTGAGAATCAAAAGTAACGCCAATTTTCTGTCACGTGTTCAATCTGTGGTCACTGAAGTGACCAAAATCGATACATCGGTCGGGATAGGGTTTTTTTTTATATGACTTGTGTGACTACTTTGCTAGCCCTTTACTCGTGGAAAACACCAATCAAATTTAATCATGACTTTTAAGAAAGAAAGCTGTTGTTAACAGTGTTATTATTGTGTCGTTCATATCGTTAATGCCCATACATATCCCGAAGAAAGTTCTAGATGAAGACAATTACATCATCGGAGATTTGTCAACGGCTACCACTGATGGTGCAATAATACAGTTTGTGTTGATCAAGTGATGTGATGTCTACAGTAAGAAAAGAATCATCAATGACTACTTTGGAATGTGCACTGCGTTCCGACGGTAGTGCTAAGCGAACCGTTTCATTTTTAAAGCGCGGTTATAAGATCTAAGAGATCTTCTTGTTTTTTTTTTTTTTGTCGGTGACCAGACGCAGACCTCCGCTCGGCCAAACTTTGAGTCATGCAACGTGTGATGTTTTTCCGCCAGAAGCTGTTAAAACATAAATACACGGACAATTTTACGGATATTGTTTTCTTTTTTGTGGGTAAAATATATTTTCTTTTCGTTTTATCAAAGCGTTGGATTTAAAGGGAATAATAAATACGCTGAAAAAAGGTATTACGTCAGCCATGGAATGCGCTGACGTTGCAGCTTTCACTTTCGCTACGTGACAAATAAGATCGTGTTTACTTTGCAAGTTTATTTCGGCAGAAGCGACGGTCATTAATTTATTTTTAATTTTGCGAGTATTTCTTGTGGTTTTAGGCAAATGAAGTAAATCCTTTGACTGTTTCATCGCAGCAAGTTCATAGATCGGAAGGAAAATTAAATATTTGCAAGCCAAGCAAAGAACGTGTCAGAACGTGCAAAGATTACGTCATTGATAGGGAAATAACCACCGTACTAAAGATAGCCGTAGATAACGCAATTCTTGAATTATGTGACTTGTGTGACTTCTTTGCTAACCCTTAACTCAAGGGGAAAAAACAATTAAATTTAATTGTGACTTTAAAGAAAGAAAGCGGTTTGTAATAGTGTTCGTATCTTCATGCCCATACATATCCCGAAGAAAGTTCCAGATTAAGACTATTACGTCATCGGAGATGTCACAACGGCTACGACTGATGGTGCAATAATAGAGTGTGTGTTGATCAAGAAATGTGATGTCTACAGTAATCAATGAATCATCAAAGATTGCTTTGGAATATGGACTGCGTTGCGACTGTAGTACTAAGAAAACAGTTAAATTTTAAAAGCGCGGTTATAAGATCTAACAGATCTTCTTGTCTGGTAAGCACTCGTTCCACTGATTGGCTACAGGCATCCATGTATGCTTCAGTAACAATAGACACTATTTTTTGTAGGTTAATACAGATGTATCTGTCGTTGTCTTTTCTAAGAATTAAAGAGGTTGGGTATTCAACTCTTGTAAACCAATCTCAGAATCTTGTTAATTTATTTACAGGTGAAAAATGAAACTGTTTCAAGAGGAATTCAAATCAATATGGACTTAGTAAGTACCTGAGAGTTCCGCTGTTTTCGGAAATATCAGTGCTTTAATTATTGAATATTGCGAAAAAAAAATGATCCAGCTCAGGTTTTTTTAGTGTCTAAAGCTACCATGGATGTGTGAAATCCATCAACACCTCAATTGGTTGTTTCCTAGCGATTTTGAAGAAAAACTTTGTGATCTTCACATTCATTGTATCATTTTTAGAGCCTCCGCCGAGGAAGAGCTGTTGATAGAGCAACATCACCCTTGAGGAGGATACGAGAGCCATCTCCTGACTTAACTATCCTATCATTTTCAACTGGATGCCAGACAGTTGATCTTTCAAATGAAATGAAGTCTACTGCGTGTCAAACTGATCCCCCACTGGACGCAAGACTACTAGCAACGTGCGCAACACAAAGTGTTTCACCTGCTCGAGTTCAAGGAATTGTCATGCCCAACGTCCAAGGGAGAGCTCCAGTGCAAGTTCCTAACCATACTCAGGCATCAAATCCAGTTCAATTATCGTACAGCCAAACTCCTTCTTTCCAACAGCAGAGTGCTAAGGTGACAGTTTCTCAACCACTGGGTATGCAATCGCAACAAGGACACACCACTTGGCAGATGTTGGCGCATAAGTTGGCAAACATTTTGCAGACAACAGGTTATAATAACGTTGCAAGTCCCCATGCTACTACTCTTAACTCTCCTCAAGTCAATATCTGTCAACCAACAGGTGCAGCATTGTATGCGCAAGTACCTCAAAATCAATTGATACCCATATCCTCTCTTACAACCACGCAGATGTCCAGCAATCAAGCACTTGTGGGACCTAACCCAGGTGCTTATAGTGGTGTTTACAATACCGCCATTCAACGAAATGCAATAAACTACAACACCCTGTCAACACAACAGGCCACTCGACCAGATACGTTGAACCAATCAACAGGGCAGAGGTTAAATTTAAATATGGCTACATTAAGTCCATTATTCACACAAAATCAATTATTGGCACACAGTAGTGCATCGTTAACACATCAAACCGTCTCTTCTGCTCAGAGTACATCACACAACAGTAGACCTGCCCAGTTTGTAGGCGCACTGCAACATTCTACTCGGCAACAAACGACTCCAACTAGTTCATTGCAGATATCTGCAAATGCTAAATCTGGTGTTCGAGATGTCATGCTACATCTCGCCGATGGCATGAGACGTCAAATTACCACTACTACGGCAGAATCATTAAGACACCCACAGCAACCATTAGGGGCATCTCTTCCAAGTAGGATGGTTTATAATCAAGTAACTACCCCACAGCATAAAGAGGGACTGCCTTTACAACATCAAGCATCACCACCTATAGGGTCACAAGTACAGCAGCACACATTACGAAATTCGCAGCAATCACTAGGAACATTTCCTCAAAGCAGGGTGGACTATAATCAAAGAACTGTCCCTAAGCAAGCAGGGGGACTTCGTATTCAACATCAAGTGCCGCAACCTGAGGGGTCACAAGCAATGTCGCACACTCGAACAAGCTCCGCATTATCAAGAAATTTGCAGCAACCATTTGGAACATTTCCTCAACGTAGAGTGGGCCACAATCAAGTAGCCTCCCCACAGCAAACAGGGGGACTTCGTATACAGCATGAAGTGTCACAGCCTGAATCTTCTCAAGCACACCTACATGCCCAACCAGTACAACAGAACAATGTGACCAGGATGACTGGACGACAGTCTGATCAGACCCCATCATCCTCCCGAACATCAAGCACTGATAATCACCTCGCAGATAGACTGCTTGAAGACGCGCTAGAGCGAAGAGCTGAAGCTCACGTTGAAGCTCTAGTTCGGTACAATGAAGTTCAACTTGTTAACAACGAGCTACAAAAGAGCTTAAGTGAGGGCACTTATAAGCAGAAGCAAACTACCACGACACAAGAACCTCGATATTTGGATCATCAATTGAGCAAGTTGTCGACGAGTAGGAATACGCCGCTTTCAAATAAACAACCTCCAGATGCGGACCGTAGCACAAATTCCTTGTCTTCTGTATCGGAACAGAGCCCATTGTACTGCCATACATCTGCAAACCAATTGCCCAGCCAAGTGAGTCCCAGTCAAAACCTCAGTAACAATACACAGAAACGCTTAGTTCGTTTCAGTCAAGAAGGAGACTCAAATATACCAGTTGGTGCATCTCCAGGAAATGCAGGTGGGTCCAGCCATTTGGGAAGTTCAGTCGTAAGGCAAACAGACGGCAAAGATCAAAAAAGCCCAAGGCAAGATACCTTGTGTCATCTCTCTATTGATAACGATCCTTACAAGGTGCCACCCAAAACCCCGAGTGGTGCATTAGAGGATGTAGTTAAGAAGCTATTAACCTTACAGAATGAAATCGCTAGAACTGAAAATGTTTCTGGTACTGGGCGTGTATCATCAAACTCCCTTGCTGAATCAACGGATGGTACTTCTAAGGCAGATAACACTACCGAATCACAAGAGTCAAAGCAAATGTTAGGAATGAGTGAAAGCACTGCCTCGTCTGAGAGAGATTCAAACAAGGAATCTTTCCAGCGTTACTCCAGGAATCCTGAACATAATTCTGCAGAAACAGTATCATTAAATCAGGGAGCAGATAACCAAGGGCTTGTTAAGGACCAACACAACAACAACTGTTGTTCATCTCGTAATCAGGACAAAGCCAGTGAAGACACTTCAGTTTCTCCTTCAAGTCACAATGTATTAGATACTGACTTTGACAAGATGCAAACAGAAAATGAACCACCCTCGTCTGTACGTAATGTACGTAATGGAAATGGCAATGCAGCTGAAAAAGAAACTGAATATTTTCCGGCCACTGAGGAAGAAGAGCAAGGCAATGATGATGGTGATGGACAGGACAACAGTGTCGGAGATAGGCAAGATTGCTCTTCACCTTGTCTATCAGGTCTCGCTAAAGGAACTGAAAATAAAGACCCACAAGATTCAGATGATGCTGAAAATGATGACAGTTCCCAAGACATTTATGCAGCTATGATGTCTCCTATTATACCACGAATGGCTGCAGCAAGACGTGTTCGCTCACGCTCAGATGTACACACTACAGAGGATACTTGTGATGTGAACACAAACACCTCAAGCATTGATTCTCCAATAAAGAATGTGAACAGTGAAGACCAGAATATGGAGTGTGATCCTGAACCTAACCAGACCTCAGATGACAGAGAACAGGGTTTTAAGGATAGCCAGCTGGAAGGTATTAGAACGTGTGCCACAGTGCACAGTGCTGATGTTCATTGCAATCAACAGGAACATAGAAGTGACAATGAAAGCAAAAGTGAACAAGAGAATGCAGTCAATGACCAAGAACATGTTCCATTATCATCTGATGTTACCATGGAGGAAATACAACTGGAGGAAGATACACAAGTTTCTTCAACTGGCGGCATTGTCACAGATCTCAGTGATACCCAGCAGGCTACATGTAACACCAAAATTCAGGAAATGCCCGAAACGAATCTCCCAGAAGAACAACTGTCAACAGAATTAAGTGAAGGACAGAGAGATTTACCGGCGTCTGTGCCTGTCCTAAATGCTAATGTGAAGTTAGAAGCAAGTGATGGCCCATGCATGGGTGGAGTAGCTCAAGCGATTAATAAAGTAGGCCAAGATGAACAATATCAGAAGTGTCAGGTTAATCCTAAAGCGATTCCTAAACAAAATTTTGTGTACCTTAACAGCACTTTCCAGGAAACGCCTATCGTAAGAGACTTTGAAGAGATCAAAAAAGCGTCATTTACATTACCGTCGTCCAGTTCTTTGTTCAAGGAAAATGTTGATGAGAAGGGCGTTTGTCGAGTCTCAGTTGATTCCAAGACGAAAGTAGAATTTAACAATAAGAATACTGCAATAAACAACGAACCTTCCCCACCCTTAAATACATCTCCTTTGCCGGTACCTCGTCTTGCTCTACGTATCATGAACGGAAATACTGTGATTATGTGGGACCTGCCTCCTGACAACAAAATTACCGACATTAGCCTCTTTGAGGTATACGTGTTTTTGAAAAACAAGGATGAACGTTTACGGCTGAACCATACTGGCCGGTGGATTAAACTCGGTGAAATGAAAGCTATGCCTCTGCCTATGGCATGTACGTTACGCCACGTAATACAGAAGAATGTTTTGTACTCCTTTACTGTGCGAGCAGTAGGCAGCAATGGATTGGCTGGACCATGTAGTAAACCATGCTCTTTGAGCTCTATATAACATTGGTGGGTTCTTCAAAATAATTCTAATCATTTTTGTTTTAGCATCTGTTGTGTGTTGCACTATTATATTTGTTTCTAATTCAGTATTAAAGGAGCTGCGTCACGGTTTGTGCATCTTGAAAAGTTCAGACTAAATTTTTCAAGTTTGTCGTTTGTAAAACGCGTTAATGTACTGCATGCTTAATCAACCTTGTTCCTTTATGGTTGATTACTACCTCTTTAGTACCTCTCTATCTTAGTAAACTACTATTTTCAGGTTTGTACGTGGTCAAACTAACTCAAAATATCGTGACTGAGCTCCGTTAAATAGTTTACTAGATTCTTGATGGAATGAGTGCCCCTATTGTAAAGAATCTCTCCCAGAGAAACAATGTGAACAGTGTACGAAATATTTAATCAACTCTGGGTATTTCGAGCTTTATGCAGCAACCAAGAACGTATTTGAGTTGGATAATGTTTCTTTAAATTCTCTTCATAGATTATCTGGCTTTCATTATAGACTATCCAACCATTCGTTAGGACACTTCCATAATACGGGCACCTCTCTGCTATCTCTATACATCCCAATTATGTAATCTCTATGGCAAAGCACCTCAATGTTACTGATACTCAACTCTACCCTTTGGTGCCCATATGAGAGAGGTTGAACTGTTCTTGGATTTTCCCATGAGCTGAGTTAATTATTTAATTAGATTATAAATTAATGATTTGGCCAAGTATATAGGCAGGGATTTGCGCTTCTGCTAAAACAAACTTCAATCAATTTTCGAAACTTTTTTCATGCAAGAAAAATAGGTATTAATTGTTTGTTTTAGTTACGTTACATTAATGTTTCAAATTGACTTTCCTACCTTATTGGAAATATTTTTCTTTATTTTTACAAAGTTTTTATGAGATTATTATATCGATTATTTCATACGAGTCTTGAAACATCTTATATCATTGCTTTGTTACAATAAATGTAAATTTTGATGGTATTATTGTCGTTTTTCTCCTCTTCCTTCTTCGTGGTCTTCTTTTCGTGCCCATCTTTGTAGTTGTTGACGCCGGCATTGTTGTTGCCTTCGTCTTTTTCTCTATTGTTTTCCCCGTCTCTTTTGTCTTTACGTCTCACTTTCCTTCCCCTCCTTATGGTGTTCGGTGGCGGGATTGTCATGGCCCTTTTCTTATATGCCTTCTTAATTCGTCTTTGTCTTATCGTCTTCCTCCTCGCTTCATTTTCTGTTTTCTTTGCTTTCCTTACTCTATTTTTTCCCTTATGCACCTACGTTCTCCGTTTCTTTATCTCTCCATCTCCTCCTCCTCGTCCTCTGTTTTCTAATCATCGCCCGCCTGTGGCTTTGGTTCCACATCCTCTTACATGTTTTCCTTCTTTATTCCTTATCCTCCACCTCATCTTTTTCCCAATTTGTTTTGGAGACACAGGGACAGATAGTGGGGTTAGGAGGGAGTCTAAAAAGCGAAAGTACTTCCGACGGAAGTGTTTGGTATTTGTTACCATATGCTTAACGTATGTTTTTTTTTAACTGAGACTAGGCAGACGTCCGTTATCTTAGCGCAAATCAGGGTCGTCGTGTTATCGTTCCGACCAAAACTACTAATAACATAAAAATACTTACACAATGGAGAAAATTGCTTTTGGAGGGATAACCACCAGTGCGGTAGCACTCCTATAGTGCACATATTCGCTTGAAAGATTAACCCAAGGTATGAATGGTCCCTTTAGAGACGTGTTATAGTACGCTGGACTTCAGAACGAGCGGTTTAAACGTGAGCCCTTAACGGGGTCACTACATTGCATTCCTGAGCAAGACGCAGTCCTACAGTGCTTCTCCACTCAGGTGAACAAACGGGTTCAAGAAAATTTAATGCTGGGTTTAGACCTGCAATGGACTAGCATTTCAGCAAAGAGGGATAACCTTGGGCAGTATGAACACCTAACACTAACTTAGTAAAGAAACTGGTCAGTTTTTAAGTAACGTTTTCTTTTCAATACAATTTCAACAAAAATTATTTTTCTATTATTTTATGCTCCGAGGCAGTTCATATTAATACAACACTCACATATGAGCTGCTGAAACTTTTTCTAGTATTCTGTAAAAGATAAGACATTTTTCACTGACGCGATGATCAAGGACAACAGTCTCCAATCTCAGCTGAACGAACTAAAATTGAAAAGAGCTGCATTTGAAAATGTTCTGTCAATAATCTTTGGGAATGACTGGAATCATCATGCTATGTTACTCCAATCCTTTAAGGACCAGGTGAATTCCGCGACCTCAAATGCTTAAGGGTATGTCCACTGGGATACCCTATTTTAAAATCATACAGGTCAATGTGCCAATACTATTGTGGTCGGTCATTGTTCATTTTACTCAGTGTTTGTGGTGGTGTTTCTTGATTTCCTTCCTCTTGCTAAGTTTACTCAGTAACTTGTGTACTTTTCCCATCTTTGTGCGTTTCTGTGCCCCTCCTGGCATTCCTCCACCGATGGCTCCTTGAAGAGCATTTTGCATAGGACCACCCATGGGGCTTCCCATCTGGCCTCCTATTTCCTGAGCTCCGCCAAACATGGCTGCACCACCAGCATTCTCCATTCCTCCCATGTTAGGCATCCCTAAGGAAAGATTGGGATTGCACATGAAACGTTGAGATCTTACTTGGTGGACTGGACCTTTAAACACGCTTGGCTCTTAATTAAAGCTAGCTCTTTAGTAAGTTGAGCTATCGGCATTTTGGCTGCATGATAGTAGTCAGATAATCTCTGGTTCAACTGTCAAAGTTCCAAATTGCGCTATTACCCGCTATTTCCACGACAGTGTTTCCAGATACATTCCCACATGTTATTTCTCTCATGTTTGTTGTACAAATCATAAGCAAATAAATTTAGAAGACTATCACCAGAGGGAACCCAGCTGCTGCAACTTGCAGCTGAGTTTTCATCAACTATAATTCTACAAAAGTCGAAAGGGCGCTAATGAAATCGTCAGTAGTCAAATAGATGAAATTGCACGGCATGATAAGTCGTAAACGGCACATTTCCAAATTTCGGAATGCAAAGTACAATTTATTGGTTGTTGTAACGGTTGGTTTAGACTTTTTAGATGCAGAGCGTTAGGAGTAACGTTGGGTTGTAGGCTTGAGCTTAGTTTTAGTAAGGGTATTCTCCGCTGTTGCAGTCTGCAAATGTTAAAGGCTGGTCCCTTCTCAACCATCTCGCAACGGAGTAAGTCTACCTCTATGTCAAGACACGTGTTTATGGTCTTACCTCCTTCCATGTTCATTCCAGCAATTCCACCGCCCATGCCTCCAAGACCTCCCATTCCGCCCATGCCACCCATTCCTCCCATCGAGGTCATGCCTCCCATGCCACCCATTCCTCCCATACCGCCCATTCCGGCCATGCTTGGCATTGCGTGCATGCCACCTCCCATGCCTAAAAGAAAGGATAGTATTGAGAACCATGTATCAGAAATAGGAAAAAAGCCGCTGCTTCGAGATCTTTACAAAACAATGAGACTGATGCAATGGTACGTATCCGTTTTCTACACCTTGCAACACTTACGTTTTAGAACAATCACATTCCAGCAATTGTTATTTCCCTCACACTTCTCGCTCTCTGTGAGTTCAGAAACCACAATTCGTGACACTTTTCGTTTGATTTTGGCGGCAGTTGAGAATGGTTATCAACAAGGACGACTTACCAGTGAGCTGTTTCTCGTCCCATCCCGACTAAGAATCGAGTAAAACATACCTCCTTCTCCTCCTTCGATAAACTGCTTAGACATCAGTCCACCTTCCGATGGGCCTCCAGCTCCTCCCATGGGCATCGGCATTGGTCCTCCCTCCATGCCTTGCATTGAAGCCGCTGGTCCAGCCATACCTCCACCTGGCATTTGCATGGGCCCACCCATTAGTGATGGCATACCTTCCATGGTGGCTCCACCACCCTCACCAATCGAGGTGGCTCCTGCGCCAAAGCCCATGCTGAGGTCACCTGTTCCACCCATGCCGCCTCCCATACCGTTCATTCCTGATGCAAATTGGAATCAATATTGAAGAATATTGCCCTAATGTGTTAAGATAAGTGAGATACTTGTGGCAGAAAGTGTCTTGGAGTATTGCCTGAGCTAATCATTGAGTCCACTCTAACTTCTCAGTGCGGAAAACAAAAACCTTCCTCCGACAGAATCCCCGCATCTCTTAACACTACCTTCGACCGCTTTCCTCAGAGAGTGTGGCCAAAAGAGGCCTGATTTATAACTAGAGGAGTCATGTAAAATAAATCTAGTTCGAGTGGGTTGTAGCATTGCATTGTACTCCTCTGAGTAACTAGCTTCTCAAACAACGCTTTCTTTTTCATGACAAGAAAGATGCGTGGTATAAAGTGGGAAGTCGATTCATTGTGTGAGATTCAAGTTGCCTATTTACTGATTTTGATGTGAACGAGACTTGCCGCGATCGTGTAATGTTGAAACGAGAAAAGCAGAACTTTAGCTCTTTGTGGCAATTATGTGACATGCGTGACAATTTGCTGAGCTAGTTCAATCGCTATTTATTAATAGGACGACGACACGGGATGGAGACGAATTCCCCATTCATTTTTTCTCACCTCCTCCCAAGCTTCCTCCAGCATCCATCAGTCCTGGAACTAAGAAGGAAACAGAACTGTGATAAGAAAACATGTCCGCCTCGTGCGTACCTGTTTTTTAGGCTAGAAACCGGTGACTCTTAAAACTAAAGGCTAAGAAGTATCATGACTTATTCCTATTTATCTTAGACTATTAGTTCAAGTTAACGATAGAAATTTCCAATATCTGCTGTTTCTATAATCCTGTCAGCTATGTTTGTAAGAACAATCAACTATTCATAATAAAGAGATAATCATTGAAAACGTCTTCTCGATTGTAAACTACACGGTAAGAGGAGTTGTTAGAAAACGTTAATGGCGAGCGAATAAAAGGGACTGCTCTATGGGAAGTCTGCATTGGAAGTACCATGATTTACAACCAATCAGCATAAGTTACACAAGAAAATTCTATACCTTTGAAATGTACTATCTTCTCCTGTTGTTGACAAATATAATTTAACCCTATCAGTTTTCATAAACCCAGTATTTACTACAATGACGGACGTTGAAAACCTCTGAGGATATATCGTTTGCAATTCATCATAAAGGGCCCGGTGCACCCGATGCGATATCAAGTAAGACTTGGGTTTAATGAGGAAAATTATCTTAAAATAAAACTGACCTCTGGAATGTTGCAGTACTGCAACTGTATTCAGGCATGCATAAAGCAAATTTAATTTTTAACCTTGTTGGAAATCGTCAGATTTTTTGCTTGAGTTCTCTGTGCTTGACATACCTCGTATGATATTTCCATGGCGGTGGTGCCCTGTTTATATTGGTCAACCACAAGAAAAGAACGAGCTATTACTCAGGTGAAAGAGAGAAGACTACGATGACTGTTCAACAGGAATTGACAAGCACTAATCATCACAAAGACGATGAAACTGTCAGTTTTGAATTGATGAAAGATGGGATGTACGGACGTTTAGTGTGAACTGTGCTGCTTTATGAACATAATGTCTTGTAATCAATATTTCCCAAAGCTCACTTTAAATGAAGGATTCAAAGTTGCCAAAGGACGACAGAATTAAGGAAACTGTGTCGTTTTTGTGATGACCCAACGCTACTCAATACCTGGTATTTTTCAATGCATGGACACAAAACTCATGCACATGCACGAAAAGTACAGTTATGTTCATCCCAAGAAACTTGAAGTGGCTCCTCGACACTTACAATGTCTTCCTTTGTTTAGGTAGCATCCAGTTTTTATTATTTCACAAGGTGGTGTTTTCTAACTGTCACGATTCCAAAGTTGCAATTGAAACTTCAAGTTTACTCGGAATGAACAAATGGCGAGAAGACGCTTTCTTCCACTGAAAGTTGTGTAAGTTCTTAACTTACGAGAGGACTTACCTCCCTGTTTTTTGCTTTCTTTGTGTGTTACATGTTCCTTTTCTTCGTGGAAAAACAAGTAATGAGAAACAAAACAGAGATGAATGAACTTTCCTCTACGAATATTGTCTGGCCATGCAACGAAACCGCACCGTGAAAAGAGTTACCTCACGAAAAGTTTACATGCATTTTACAATATAAATCCAGTTAGCTGCGCTCACTTTCAAAGAGTTTAAATTGTTAACGTGTGAGATAGAGGACCACATAAAACATACCAAGAGGAAATAAACTGGACGGGGGTCAATTAATTGAGAATGCAAGTTTTTACGTGCAGTAGCAGATTTGTTCGAAAATCACTTTGTTAAAAGCTTAATTTTGTAATGTTAGAAATTTACTACCCTGATTATGAAGCAAATATGAAATTAAATTATTGTATCAGATTGTCTAATTGGGTTCTGAAAAAGAGTTTAGTTTGAGTTTAAATTGTCAGGTAAAATAATCCTTGAGCTATGGAGCTTTCTTGTCGCGCAAGACCTAAAATGTTTTCAACTGTATTTCACAGTTCTTCAATATGAATGTTTTGAAACTAAACTAACTAAATATTACTTACTTGAATGTTTCCTGGCAAAACCTGTACGAAGAAAGCAAGACAGCATGAGATGTTGCACTAAGCAATGTTTGGTGCATCGTACGTCACAATTTCAATTGGTCACAAGGTGCTCAATCATCATGTTTGAACGAGATATCGCCTGGTCTAACATGCCTTGCAACATTGTCGTTGCAGCAAACATTGTGCGAGTTACATTCCAATTCTATTCAACACGTCATACTCTGCTCTAGAAGGAGTTTAACTGAAGCAGAGACGTCGACAAATGACGCGTTTTGTAAATTGATAGTTGAGAATTAAACGGGCTGAATTTCTATAAGATTTCGAAATCGACGAAATTAATTATTATAACTAATATTCCAGCATCGTCACCCAGACACTCTGTCAAGGTCTACATCGATTATTCAATCACTAAGCCGTCCTTGCAAATCATCCGAAGCTACACTGACAAAATTCCTATGACCTTTTTTTTAAGGGCGAGAACGACATAGTCTTACTTAAACTTTCCTCGACTTGAAAAGGCCTTTGGAGTAATAAACTATGACCTTTTACCTAAAAGATTAGTAAACTATACAATGAGTGGCTCAGAAGTGAGATGGTAAAACTGGTATCTTTTCAAGAAAATAATATAGATTGTTTAAACGTCTATAGTGCTCTTCCAGCAATTAACTTACAACAAAAAACACCTGATGGGCTCATCCTGGGACTTCTATTTGCTACTATGTATTAACAACTTTAAATATATGTCACGTGACATATTTACTCTGATGACACAACTCTATCACTATATTCAACTGGGAAACCATTAAGGTTAAATTTGTAAGGTAAGGTGAAAGGTTAAATTTGTAACAGCAACCTGTTTAGTTTAACAATTTCATGATTGCCAACCCAAATAACAACAAACAAATTTGAAGTTAAATCTTACATTAAGAAATATAAAATGATTCGTGTATAGAGAGGTGTTGTACGGATTTGAATGTAGACACCTTAAAGGTCTAGTAACATGATAATAACCCGTCCTTTGAATTCAGCACTGTCCCAGTACAAGTGCAGATCCTTAATCTATGAACAGGACGTTATGTAACTACATGGACGCCGACCGAAAGGAGAAGCGTCATGAGAATCATAGAAAGTCAGCTTGAACTTTAGTTATCAAGCCCAACAGAGGAAGTAGCCAGGGACCACTGTGTAAAAAGCTCAGTTCCACACAAAGTTCCTTAGTTGTTTTCACATACCAGCCATTAATTTACATCATATGACACTTCCCCTTTAACGACACGTATCAAGAGAGCATGAGACTCCTCTCTTGCATGTAGTTACCTTTCATCAAATTATTTCTCTTTCTGACCGGGGCTTTGGGAGGTTCCGGGGGCTTAGGAGGCTTGGGAGCCTTAGGAACATCATATTGGTCCTGAACCGTGGGGACATCCGGTAAATCACTAGCACTAGGCATGCGTGGCATCTCATGCGGGAATACCAAAAGATACGGTACAGTGCGATAAATAAAACCATCTGACCCTAACACGAATGGGAACTCCGGCGTTTTAGGCGTTAATGGCGTTAATGGCGTCTCGGGTGTCCTTGGAGTCTTCGGCGTCCGGGGGGATACCGGGGTACTTGGCGTTTCCGGTGTAAGAGGAGTCACGGGACTCTCCGGCGTCACTGGGGTCTCCGGTGTTTCCTTGGTGACTGGGGTCTCCGGTGTCTCTGGTGTAACGGGTGATACTTCAGTGTCCGGCACCGGCGAGTGAACGTCTCCGGGGAAGGCACGGGTCACATCTGGAATGGTGATTTATCCGATAGTGCTCCATTCTTCCTGTATTACTAAATATAGTTATCTTACCAAAACTCGGCTAACTCTACAATCACTCCAGAACGACCTATGTTGTATTATGCACGTGGAGTTTTCAGTTGGCGATGAAAAATTCAAAGATAGGCCTCAGTTAAAAAGCCAGAGTTATTGTTTTCCTTATCTTCACAAGTATAAAGCCTGGATGTATTCTTGTTCGCCAGATGCAACTAGGCCTTGTATCTTGCTTATTATAAGTTGTTATTTGATTTTTGCTTTAATTATTCGGCCTTGAAAAGAAATAGGAAATTTCACGTAGCCTTATGAGAACACTAGAGAAATTCGGGAGAAACTGAAAGGTTACGTTGCACGAACACTCTCGAATTCTCGTATACTACTTTCTCGAGTGTCAGCGCCAAGCTTCGCAAGCCGCAGGTGACCATCATTTATCCTTTTAAAACAAGATACAATAGATTTCCATAACCATATTTATACCTTTTCCAACCTCTTTCACGAGTACTATCAAAGTTTCACGAGTGTTTCGATAACTCGATAGAAACAAGGATAAGAACAATTACCAGCGAAGCTTATAGTTTTGTTTTTGATACATGAATGGTCTTGCTATATGTCTTACTTCTAGATACAGTGTTCTCTCTCAAGCTGATAATTGAAATAAGAAAAAAATAGCCTTATTTTTAGTTCAGTGACCACGCTGTTTATGTTGATTGAGTGACAAAAGCAATTAATGCACCATGAATTCTGTAAAGTACCTACTGTTTAAGTTAATTATAAAACAGCTGAACCATATGAACACCAATTTATTGTAATATGTATCTAATCACTGAAACGTCTCCAAAGTGAGAAGTGGTCAAACTTGGGCAACCAGTTTACTTAAACAAAACTGGACACAGCGCTTAAAAGTGACAACACCGTAAATAAGTTTGGAAAGACAACCAGTGTAAAGTGTTAGGTACCAGCAGAATCGTCTTCCATGATTCAATGACAAATACTTTTTACCTTATCATATCCCAACCCCGCTTTAAGCCACAAGCTTAACTGACAGTGCCACACATATAATCATTTCAGATTTAGTCCTTAATGTTTGGTGGTAGATCGAGAAGATATTTCCCAGTAGATAATTTTCAGTATAAGCCTTCTATCATAGTCAAATTTCTGTTTCGAGTGAGTATAACATAGAGTGAACAAAACTAAGCTTGGATACTATGTGAACTGTTATGGAGAGTTGGGTTGTTTGACTCTTTATGTGATAACACATTTGTGATAAAAACGACGTTTCTCTTTAGACGAGCCACCGACAACTTTTAATTGGAATAGTTTTGTCATTCTCTGAAAAGGTGATTTCACCCACAGGTTAAGGTATCTCGTTTGGAATTATTGCTAGATAGGTCAAAGTCAGTTTGAGACAAGTCAAGGTGTTTATAAAACTCCACTGAAAATTCCTCCATTACATTTACAATTCAAGCCCACAATGGTGTCTGCTGATTCCCGTGGAGAAATCACAGCGTGACTGGAGATAAACCGTACAGTCCTAGGCTAGTGTCAACCTATCTTCCTGATTATAATTCAAAAATGGCAAGTACTACGAATTTGATTTGATGAAGTTTTAGTGTCTCCTTCGTTTCAAGGTGTTACCAAAGTTTATAATGTTTGACTACTGAGATCGATTTCTGTGCATCAAATTCACCAATGACAAGGTTTTTATTGTACAAAAAGGGCTCAGTGTCTTCACGATATCTTTTATATTAGCCTCAAATGAAGGAAAATAAAAAGACACCACAATGGTGACTGCGAATAAAGCACCTGCTGTAAAAGCTGTCTGAGTTACTGTGACACATTTGCTTTGCGGAATGTTAGTGAAAGTCCGTGATACAAACAAAAGTCATGTGTTTAGTACAGTATACTGCTATAATCATGGATTTAAATGCTTCGTTTTAAGACCACAACTAATTAAACCAGGAAATCGAAACGACCATCACCTCTTTGGTACCGTAAACATGTCCTTATTTAATCGATTATTCAAACCTGATGAACGTCAAAAATACTGGAAAATATCTCACCTCTAGACGCAAGCGTTAATAGAAGAACAGCACATAAATAAATCCAGTACTTCATGGTGTGTCTGTTGATGTAAACAGCAACTTGCATTAATCCACATGAACGTGAAACCGTCCTGTTGACTCGCCATAACAATAAGCCCTCTGGCGTCATTTCGACTCATCTTTGATCGTTTCCAACCTCATTTGTTTGAAAATAGGGATCATAGATGCCAGACTTGCAGTAAAAATATTCTCTCGGCGTTTGACGAATACAGCATAGGTATTAAATCTTATTCCCTTTAAAAACGTATTTTCAAAACATTTGGAATCTAATAATCTTAAAGACAAAACAAATATTCTAAGCATGTAGACTCGATGTTAAAATTCTATATCATTAAATTAAGAGCATAAGGTTATAGTTTCAAATTCTCTGCGGCCTTACCTTGACTGTGTATCACAAGTTGCGGATTTAAGGCTCGGGGTCTTCTATCTTGCAAGGAAACAGTGATCCACAGGAGCGAGAGATAGCATAAGTAATTCAACACGTGTGTTCATTTATTATTATAGAATAGGTCAACAATGTGCCAAAAACATTAATTACTTAATGGCACGGAATTGCATCAGTTGTGCTGACTTGCCAGAAAAATAACTTCTAAATTCAAGTTTCCAAATGTTTCTAGAAAATGCTCTTTACCTTCTTTTTTTTTCCTTCGCGCTTTTCGTCACTGAATTAGAAAGGTATTCCCTGGACTGGCTCAGAAGCGGATTTCATTTACTTTGTTCGTGGACTAAATTTTTTACACCTTCGCTGGTGGAACTATTATTTAGCACGCATAAATTACAGGTTGGTTTTCTAGTTCACTGAACCCGCACGGTAATGGGAGGAAACTTCAACATGTAGAATCTGCTAGCGACTCGACAACGGGTTCGCCATTGTTTCATGTGTTTTACTTTGTCTTCTTTTTGAGAGAAAACATCATTCAATGCAGGATTTTATTACTTCTTAAACAGTTAAACCCAGCTCTGTGTGAAAAACATAGTTCTCCTCATAATTGTTACGGGGAAGTCATTATGAAATGATTAAGTGGTAATTAATCACGGGTTTTCAACCAAACAAAATTTCACACACTAAGGTGTAATTTTAATTTAAAAATTTCAGGGAATCAATGGAGTTACAAGGTTTTGACCGTTATTTATTCATGTTTCCTATAGAATTGGCTTATAATAGGTTCCAAAGGCGTCATTTCCTGCTCAGATGTATATCGCGTTTTAAATCAAGATCATTGACAGTGTCGGTTAAACCGGGTGATGGAAGATTTTGCAGGTATGCTAAATCAGCAGTGAAATTATATAAGGTTTTAATAAAAAATAATCATCTGATAAATGTTATAGTACTTTTATCCTGTAATATTTAGTAAATCTCTTTTCGTTCCTAGGGTGTTTCAGAAATTTGTTTAAATCACGTTGATCGAAGGGGAATCATCAGATTAAATGATGGCCAGAATTTATTTCAATAGAAGACGTTTTTCAGCCTTAGGAAAGGCTGTATTGTTGAGCACGAAACGTTTGTCAACATTTATGACTCCAAACCGTCTTACACATTCAGTTTAAACAGACCAAATATCTCAATATTAAATATCAAACTCGGACGAATGGAACAACAGATGATGATTCTCACTTGGGTGATTTTAATAAGGAGATTTATTAATTGCATTTTCAATAACATGGAAAGAATAATAGCTGAACTTTGATTGCCGAGATTAATCTTACAAGTGCGTCTTAGAAGCGCAAACTGTCATTTTTTTTTGTTAAGCTGGACTGGTACACGGACAGGCCGTTTACCTTGAGATAAAATTAAGTTTTGAATTCTAAAGAACAAATTAAACAGTCATACTAAAGTCAAAGTTTGGTTTTCAGTATTTTATTAATGTCAATGATTACAATTTCCATCTACAAAACATAAATATCGAGCTATAATAATTTACACCATTAAATGAGATAAATATAAAAATAATACAAAATATGATATAGTACAAGTGGCGTCTTTCCTCTCAATCAACCTCCCTAATAATACAAAGACTAATAAACTCAGCGGGCGGTCAATGAAATTTTTACTTTTCTGCAATACAAAAGTGATTTTAATATTTTTTGCATTTAAAAACGTAGATTGGTCATTCTTATCATCATTGCTTAAAGTGAAATGGATGTCCCCTGGAAAAGTTCATCATTTAGGAACAAGGAACATTTTTATTGTAATCTAAATCCATCTAAATCTCCCTCTTCATAAATCGAGTAGAGAAGACTTCCGAGTCATGTAACGTGGCTTATTTTTAAGTATGGGTATGATTTTTTTTATATAATGTTTTATTATGTTTTATAGTGCAATGATTGAATTGGAAGCTATGTAGCATTATTTTAATGTGGTGCTGTTTGTTTCTACTTTGTTTTACAAGTAAGTCATTTATCTAACCGTAAGCGTTAAGAGGGCGAAAGAGGTAAGATGCACGTACCACCTTTGAAAATATTCAACCCAGAAAAGTTCTTGACATGAAAGTATGACTTCTGGTCATCAAGGCATGGTTATTTCATGAAACGCCACAACGTGCTACAACGTTAACACAATTTCTCTTGCAAGGGGATCGGAATCAAGATCCCCAGGATTGTACTAGCGAAGCAATGATGAATAAGTCACATCCTAAGAGAACTAAATAAAAATTAGGGTACAGAAATACGGTGGATAAATATTATCAAAGAAACAATTTGACCAAAACATGTTATGAAGTCAATGCAATTGTACAAGGATCACTGAATGGGCCTGCTCGTTCTTGGTCATCTACCGCTCTAACGGCAAAATGATACTTATTCCCAGTAGAGAACTGTGACAGCGTACACGCCATAGGAAGTGGCAGCGCTTTCACAATACCTATTTTTTTCCACATAATTGGTGGAGTTGTACTTTCTGCGCCATCTTGACAAGCAAATAATTCATAATTATCAATTTTTGCCATTGTCTCGTCTAGTGTCATGTTCCATGAGAGAACAATACCGTCCTGAACCACCACAATGGATGCTGAGGGTTTTGGAGGCGTCCTTAACTGCACCCCAGGATGGTCGTTTCTTGCACCATTCATATCCGAATGGTTCGCAGTACCACGCGTATCTTGTGCAGCACTAGGCTCAGGACGAAATCCTGATGGGGACGCTGTGGAAGAGATACCAGGAGATTGAACTGGCGGACAAGGTTGATTTCTTATGATACCTGGAGGCGCCGGAGCAATATGTTGAAATTGTGTAGTTCTGTGAGATGAAGGAGCATGTGTAATCTGGATTGGACCTCTTTGGTGTTGCGGATGTTGGTGCTGCTGCTGCTGCTGTTGTTGTTGTGGTTGGTGTTGCTGTTGTTGTGGTTGCGGTTGGTGGTGCTGCTGTTGCTGTCGTTGTTTTTGTTGTTGTTGTTGCTGTTGTTGTTGCTGTTGTGACACCTGATACTCTCTGACAACGTATACTGTGCCATTAGGTTCCACAGGCTGACCATTGGCAGGCGCTGGTTGCACGTGCTGGTGAGGGTGAGATGACATGACTCTTGGGCCATATTCAGTGCTTGATTGTCGTTGTCTAGTTGAAGGATAAAACATCCTCTCAACTAACTGACCGTGAGGATGTCCTAGTGGGTGGCTCGGAGCATTAGCTACTCCGTGGAGTGACTGAGGTTCAGAATAAACAACGGGCTGGGTGTTTGCAGAGCCTTGATGCAAATTTGTCCGTGGTATTGGATGGAATGACTTTGGTGTTGGCTGGACAACGGGTTGACAGTTTGAAGGAGTTTGAGTAAAATGAGGTACCGGTGACTGGTTGGATAGACTTCGGGTTGGATTGTAAACGGGTTGAAGGTTTGAAGAACCTTGATGCAAATGAGGCTGGGGTATCTGGTTGGGTGGAATGTGGGTTGGATTTACAGCAGCATGAACATTTGAAGAACCTTGATTAAGATGAGGCTCAGGCATCTGATTGAGCGAAATGTGGGTTGGATTGGCAGTAGCCTGAAGGTTTGAAGAACCTTGATTCAACTGTGGCCCCGGTTGCTGGTTTGATGGGCTCACCATGTACACTGCTTGGTTTCCTCTTGACGGTCCAGAGGCTGGTGCAGATGCTTTAAGACGTTTCCGTAGGCTGTCTATAGCACTGGGTTTCTTTTGTATCTTAAAGTTATGCATAATGTAATTGCTGTTACTGGACACCACATGAAGACCATCCGAACCCGATCGTGTATCAACCCTTTTACGTTTGTTTGGTGGTAAAAGTGACACATTGGGAGGACCACGTCTTACCAAAACATAGGAATGTGAAGAAACAGCGTCAGCTTGGGTAGGTTGTGTGATTTGTTCCTGATTACTGGATTCTTGTGGTTGCGAGGATATCCACTGCGACTGTGGTGAAGTTTGTCCTTGAGCATGACCTGCTATGTTTTGATCAGAAGCTGATAGCTCTTGTGTCTGTTGACTTGTGAGTCTGATAGATGGTCGCTTGAGCGTTTGAGGGTTTGGAGACATCTCACGCCTTGCTGGGGGTTGAGTCATCTGCCCTTGCAATTGGCGTGGTGCTTCAATGCGAACCTCAGGTGAATGCCTGTGGGCTGATTCGCTCTCGCGCATGAGTAGTTCTTGCACTTCTGACGTTTTTCGTTGTCCTTGAGAAGGTGAAGAAGCTGATGGTCCTCTGCCATCTTGCTCCAATGACCTTCTGGTATCGTACGAAGTAGCGGCTGAGCTCTGTCTTGTTATGACCTCTTTGTGGTCCTTGCGATGCGGTCTTGATTCCGAAGCTATTTGTCTCGGTTCGTTACACTTAATTTGCCCAATTGTTTTCAAATTCTCATTGCTCGTTTCGAGCTGGTTAGAAGAGATGGTCTTCTTGGGCATAGACACGTACGTCAACTGTTTAGCAATCTCAGGAGACCCTGGCCGTTCTTGTACCTAAAGAATATGAAAATAATAAAAGTAAAAAGTCTCATTAGTTACCACTTCTTACAAAGGTCTGGAAAACATAACGATAGAGATCAACATACCCAAATGCATTCAGTGAGAAATTGCAAATGTTTTGCAATAATTTGTGAACATGAAAAAACACAGGAAGCACAATGAAATGGAGAATATTACCAAATCCTCAATACAAAACAAAGAAAGATAGCGATAAAGATTATACCACATCAATATCAACTTGGGTTCCACAGGAAATCATCTGAACCTTTTCCTATTGAGAAAAAAACGTATTTGTAAACAATTAACATTGCATGTAGATAAACGTCATCAATCATAGAAACGATTATTCATGTTCAGTGAAGATAAACAAGGTTAAAGTATTATTTTCACTACAACGCGACGCAAACGACAAGCATTGCTGATTTTTTTAGAATATGTAATAAAGTTGACTGTCACTGGTGGCACACCTTTTCATGTTCTGAAGAGATTTCCTGCAAAGCTAGTTGAAGTCGTTTCGCGTCCCATTGCAACGTCTTCTTTTCCTCTTCCAAAGCAAGGACCTGTTTTTCCAAAGCTTTTACATCTTCCATTAACCTCTTTTCCATTTCAAAGGTTCGCTTAACGATCACTTCTTTGAGCATCTATACAAAAAAAATATAACACCTTTGAATGTTTATGATTCCAGGTTCACAGTCTGAAAGTAATCCCAAACGCAAACAGTTGCATGTATTATTTCAGTATGAGGTGTCAATGAGACAAAGCACTTCATTTCAGCATTCGTAAGACCAAACCTGACGAAAGACGTCAATATCCATCCTTATTTCTCTCTCTTTCATTGTTTCGCTCTTTCTTACTGTTGTCACATTGTTTTCAGTTTCATTTTGTGTTGACAGCACTCTCGATGCTCCATTCGTATCTACAACGACGTTCAAACGAAAGTCATTTTAGTAACACATAAGTTAGAATTACGGGTTTTAAGGGTTTTGAACTGTTCATGCGCCATACCAATTAATCCTGAAGCAAGGCGTAAACACTAACGAAAGAATTCAAGAATAATCAGCTGGATCTAGGTTAAACCGTAAATACACTTAACTGAAGTGTATCTTCCCTGACGTTGTCGGGCGCTTAATTCATATCGAAATGAAAGTGGCACGGTACTCCGAGGTTAAATTAAAATGCGAGTCCTCAACACTCTGGAAAGGTCCGTCATCGTTTGATTGTTTTTCTTACTCCATGTTTGAACGTTTCTCTCGGTTTGAATAAACTTTGAGGTAAAGGTTAAGTCTGCGCACGAGCCTAGTGGCCAATCACGACGGAGCTTATCCCGGTTTCTTTAGCATGAAGCGACTAGGAGTATTTCTACTGTCCCCTGGGTGGAATGCTAGTCCATCGCAGGGTTACCCTCAGCACTAAGTTCGCCGGTACCCATTTATACACCTGGGTGGAAAGAGGCACTTTGGGGAGTGCATAAAACATCTTAAGATGATCTGCACATGAAAACTGATTGGAGCGGTTTTCACTTGACTGTCGAAAACAAATACGTATTCTAAATACAGTAAAACCAAAACAAACCATGATACACTCCCACACGTTTTCCCGAGCTTCACGTTGGTTTCATGTATTTGCTTGGAGTTTTGATTCGTTCAATGGAGTGTCTGGGTCCCTCGTAATTGGCCAGAGTGATTTCTTTGGTTTTGGTTTTACGACACTCCATAGGTGATTTGCACGATGGCGTCATTTGACTACAACTACCAGAATCCTTCTCTTTTTCTGTTTCTTATGTTAATTAGGGCAATTGTTATATAAACCCCACTGGGGCCTCAAAATTTAAATAATAAAGAAAATATGAAATGAATTCTGGTAGTTGTAGTCAATAGGCTACTTTCGATATATTAAAATTCAGCTTGATAGTGATGTCTAGAGAACGCATATAAAAGAAATGAACAAACAGGCTCATTCAATTTCTTTTGTTTGTGTCCTTTAGGCCTCGCTCTCAAGCTGAATTTTAATATTTCGAAAGTAGTCTATTGACGCTATCGTGTAAATCTGCTATTGAAAACCACTTTAATATGCAAAGCACCAGCTTTGAAATTTCGACGCTAATAGTACAGCTAAGTGGGTGCTGCCTTTACGTATTTTCAAATTATTACATTTTATGTTATGTGTTACCTGTCGAGCTTCCGCTGCCAGAATTCGCTTCGTTTTCCTTACTCGGCTTTGTGCTTCTTTCTAATTTTTCTGTGTTTGTCTCCCCGTTCTTTTCAGACCCGCCCTTTCTTTGAGCAACGTTTCTCTTAGCAACAGAAGACGCAAGTCGCCTTAAACGGCTTAGAACTTCCGGAGTGACGTTCATTTTGCCCCACAATTCTCTTCCAGTATGATCAGTATATCCTTTAACAGGCGTGAATTTGCATCATCTGCAACAGTTAAGAACAAATTAAAGCGAGAAAATTCAAATTTGTGCCACTGCAATCAAAATGTACCGACACTGTTTTCCTATCTGGTGTTTGCTTTAACGGTGAAATCGATTTGTTTGTTTCTGTTTTTATTCATTTTTCCGATACTCTTATTTAACACTTTTTTCCTTTTCATTGCATTAATACAGTTTATTACATCACCCACACTACATACATGCGCTACATCCATGCACTATACCAACTTATTGATAGTGAAGTCTAGAGAACCTTACATTGTTTATTTGCACACGCTTTTAAGCCTACTATTTCCTAATTTATTTTATTAATGGATTGAAGAAGTTCACATACACACTCTACATCATCACAAGACGAGTTTCACAAACGGTAGGCTATCTTGCTTTGTTTTCTTACATTTTAATGCTTACTATTTCCTAATTTATTTAACTATTAATGAAGTAGCACACGTACGCACTCTCTAAAGAAACATTTGCAGACGACAGGTGGAACGAAAAAGATAGTAGGTTATCTGTTTACTCGAAACCAAACATTGTAGAAAAGTAGTGGTTATGTTTATTTACTCTCCAGAACTGTAAGCCAGTTATCAGAAGTTCAGTTTAAATTTCAGAGAGCCTCGGCTCGAAGGCGCAACAAAATAATTCAAATCGTTAGATTCCTTGTCGGCCTTACTCAGCCGACCGTGTAATGTTAGCCTGTTTGTGAACCGGTTTTTCAACGACAAAAACACTCCCGAAACAGATTATAACTACACGTAAAATTCTGGTAATTTAAATACGCAAAATTGCTATTCTTGTTCTCAAAAAGGTGAACTTTTTATACCCAATTTAAAAATTTTGAGGTAGGCCATAATGACATTTTTTTCCCTAATAAGTGTGTTTGTTGGGTTTGCTCCGAGCAAATATGGCGCCAGAAGCCATAAAGTCTGTAGCCTAGGTGATATGACCAATTTGACGATATTTGGTTCAACAGGCAATGAGGGGCAATCCACTTGGTAGTCTATTTAGATTGTCATTTGCTACAAGTTACCTTTGGCTTGATAAAACTGCCTTCATTTGCATTTATTATCATGCAGTGAACTGTAAAAATGAGTCTTTTGTTAGTAACAAAAATTGATAACATTCAATGTTACATGAAATGGTTAACATACTTTTCATTTCAGCTGAAGACCGTGACTCGTACGGCAGGCCAGCGTATCGACAGAGAATTTTGCAACTGAGCTGTAATCTGCTACAACTGCCACGTATGAGTTGACGAAAACAGGAACCAAACGTCACAATCAAAACAAAGGATTTGAATTGAATTGGCAAATTGATAACCATAGCTACTGTCAGTGGTTTATGCCCTAAAACATGGACAGCTGAATCGCACCTGTCTTAAACGAAAATAAACTCAAGAACCCAATATATGAAATATAAAGGAAATGCTGTATAAGGAAGAAATTTAAGTCTCTTACACTTGTCTAGCGCTTGGCGCCAGCTTCCTGTAAGATATTGCACTCTATTCGTGTTTACGTAAAAAAGGTTCCCATTATATTTGCATAACTCTTTCCATTGCCGCGCGTTTGAGAGACTAGACGAGCCAGTATGGAACAACTTGGGCAACTGATGTTTAGATCTGTGGTTATGAGAACCTAAATTTTTATTGTAAAACGTTAACAACGAGAGTTCTGAGCGACATACGCATGTCTGTTCTCACAGTGGGCCGTGTACCCGTCTGAATGCTCACCAACTCAGGAACGCATAATCACTGACACACGCCAAACATAAGAAAACATTTACTGCTCAGGGTCGCTCAGGCAAAACAGCGGTCTCTGGAACGAAATGCTGTCCATTTTACCCATAGCGTGCAATGTCACTGACACTAACGATGTGAATACACGACATGCGTAGTTTATTGACATCTTTTATGTTTCTGCTCGCTTTGTAAAACTTTACAGCCTCATCTAAAAGAGGTACATCTTCCTAAAGCTTCCTTGGTCTCACAGGCTCTAACTGTTTTTTTTATAAGTTGCTGTTCATAAGTAGCTAAAAGAAATTCCTTCTCAGCAAGTTCATTAGTCGATACGAATATACAACTAGTCACTGGACTGTGACCAACATTGACATACGGGCAAATTCATGCATCTTAAAATCAGTTTATGAAGAACACACAGATTTTAGGAAAACCTGTATCCCAAAACGACACTCACCTTTGTTGGATTACTTTCAATACTAACGCTCTGACTCTTAAGTATAGGTTAAAATAACGAGGAAAACGCAGCTGGCCGTTACTTGACAATAAGTCGGTAACACAGTCTGTATGGTAATTTCGGTTGATATGTTAATTTATTCAACTTTTTCATGCATTGTGTTGATAAGCTTTGGTTTTGTAACCGCACGGCACAATATCAACTACTTACTTTGTTGCAAAATGCTTCCTTTTGTTCTGCGTCACCATTAGTTTTCATTTATAAATCGCACAATTCAGTATAGTGGATGGTGCACACAATACGTTTTCCCCGGGCTTCCTAAATTTGCGATTTTTTTTACCCAAACAACAAAGTTAATCAGTTGTTAAAGATTTAATAGCGAAAACACTGTCGTTGCAAGGTCATTGAGACTAAAAAGGACTGACTGCCTATACATATCTAGGACAAATAAAAGAGCAGCAAAATTGTTGAAGATTTCCAACATATGCCACGATGAACAAGCAATATGCAAAGGAAGACAGCCAAAATGCCTTGGCAAGTAAAAAGCTATCCCCTGAGCAAGCACGATTTAGGAATATAAAGTACAGACAAGTGAAAGAAAGGTCGGTTGTTAACGTAAATAGGCACCCACATTTAAAGTTCATTTTACTTAAGGTTGATGGCACTTTGACGACGTAATCACGTACATACAATTCGAATTCATCTCGTTGACGAAACAACATAAAATATCTGCGCTGATTAATGTTGCGTTCAGAGGATCATGTAACAGAAAAAAAACCCATTGAGCCCAATATAGTTCTGCCGTCAACCAATGGAAACCAACCACGCGTTAAAGTATTTGCAGATAAACGACCAGCACCAATTAAGCACCACGCGAATTCCCTAACAATTTACATGACAATGGTATCTGCTAAAGATAACAAACTTACTTATTTGTGGCGCCGCGGTGGCGTCTGTCAAGAATGTCGTTCTCTTAGGAGTTCTGGATGCCATCATCAACAATGCAAAAAAAATTGACATATCAAAGAACATTATCGTTGTCATTACTAAAAATGGAACAAAACAAAGACTGAAAAAATGTCAACAGCTGTCGCTTCGAATAAAAGCAAGGCGCACCCTATCGAATTTCATCTTTGATTTACATTCAAACCTTGCAAAAACACTGTTGTAAAAAGACAGCCCAGTCGAAAGAATCGAGCTGTAATACATTAGCAAACAAGCGCTCAACAAATGTGGTAAAAACGATAGTCTTCTCTTAGAAAGACCAAAAATTAACATCATGTTTATTTTTTATGTAAAGCAACATCAATTATCGCACCCGTGGCGGTAGACCGAGTGTCTTGTCATATAATTAAAGACAGCTTTAATAATAATTGTTTTCTCCGTTTGACCAAGTGAACGAGATGTCTGGATGATTCCAGACCGACTGTCTCCTCAAACTAGGCGTCTTTAGGCTGAAGTAGAGGTCATAGTCTCCTTGAGGCCAACTGTCAGTAGCAAGACACAGTCTTCGAGTAAACATAAAGACATAAGGAGAGGTTCCACTCCACAATGAATATTTCCCCACTTACCCCATGATGGAACACACATTCTTAGCCAAACTTACCAGTATTACGAGAAAATTCATCAAGTAAGTAGACTCCCCGATTAACTCTAGATCATTCTTCCGGAACAGTGTCCGACACGTACGTCCGTATTTAAAATGAGAATCTTTGTAATTATTAAATCTTACGGGAGCCGTGACACCGTGACTGTGGTACGCAATCATTGGGAAGTTATTGATTTGCTAAACCGATTCCTTTTGAAAAGCTCAGAATAATTCATAAATGGTCCGCCACCGCACCTACTATTATTAAAATTGTGGGCAATGTCAATTTTATCCAGTAACTATTATAAATTCATATTCACTATTCTCGTTTTCATTACATATATACTGTAAAATCCAAACGAACAGTTCGCTCTGAAGAGCAGATATCAAAATTGACACCAGTTCAGACATTATTAGTTTCGCCTGCATGTATATATTTCGTACATACATAATGTATATCGTGAATACATCAGCCAAATTTAGCTCTACTTTAGCTGTTACTTCAACAACTCTCAATACAACTGAACCCTCTTGCTACAAACCTTTCCGTGTGATATCGTCTTGATACAGATCGCCTCGCTGTATTTCTGTTCATTCCAGGGAAATAACCTCAAAATAGCAGTTCAAGTTTTGCGGTTGTAGACAGGCGCGTTTCCATTCTTACACAATACATTCCTGATAACGTCTTAGATCAGAAACTGACATGGACTGAGTTAATATTTCAAGCCCATAATTATAACTTATCAACTTATGATCGGGTCACACTTGAGTCATATCAACCGCACAATACTATGACGCATTTCCGGTTACCTTTTTATCTTGGCAATTGGCCCGAACTGTCCAAATCTAAAGCCTATCGTAAATAGGCAGAATAATCTATGTTTGATAAGCTATAGCAAAATCTACAGCAGTGTTATCCTTCAAAGGCCAAAATCTGGCATTTGGAACAAAGGGGCAAAGCTGACGAACTCACGCAATCCGCTCTCAACTTTTCCCTGTAATCTACATAATTGACACTGGGTTAACATTTTTTAAACTTTACAGCTAACAAGTTCTCCGGGTTCTCAGCTAAGTTTACATACTATGCATATTTTAGAAATTAAATTGAAATTAAATTAAATTATTGGGGCAGTAATTTGCCCGTCTCGTGTTTCCAGCTGATTGTATCTCCCATATTCAAAATGGCCAATTTGTTAGAGTTTGGACAGGTATGGTTTTATAAGGAACGTGGCTGATCTTCTTGATGAATTTCAGACCATTTGAGGAATCGTTTTGACAAGTCGCAACAGGCTGTTCTACACCAAGTGCCCCAGGTGGAGGTTTTCCTTCCTGAATTTCCAGTTCTATTTAAATTTCTCAGTGTTTGTTTATGAGGTGTACTAGGACTTTCTGCATTTTAACATTTACATCCGACGTGACGTAATAAACCGTGTCCCATTCACATGAACGCATGACATCATTTTCGGGCAGGTGTACCAGACAGTCTTATGTCGCTGTTTCATCTTCTTCGGCTGGTCATGTGGTCCACGTGATCGCTAGCTGCTATCTGTTAAGTGGTTGGAATGACCTTTCAAGGTTTTGAAGCAAGTGCCTACATAGTGCAAGCCACTGTCAAGAAAATAGCGTTTCTTGAGTGATCCCCGTGTTCGTTTGCCAGTGTCGTGCTGATCTACTACTAGCCTTTCTTTGAAACTGGTGAGAATGTGTTTAAATACTTAATGCGAATGAATTTTCAGCTCGTAATGTGTCTTTAAAATATCAATGTATTTCCAGGAATGAAACACCGCGAAAGAAACAGACCAACGAATGAATGAGTAAACAAGAAAGTGAACGTTCAGCCAACCAACCAAACATCCAAGCGAGCTATAGCCTGCGAACGCGGACGTATTTCCGGCTGTCGCTTGTCTCCGCCGAAAATAACGTCTGCGAACCCGAGCCAGGAAACGATTTCTGTGACGTAATGACTTTTGTTTCTCTTTGGCCAATCAGTTTCCATGATAGAATGAAACTAGAGCGCTCCTCGCAGCGAATACCTCGCACAGTAGTTCTGGGGCTACTTGACCTAAACTGTGATTGCCTTAAAATTCCTACGTCACAGAAATCGTTTCCTGGCTCGGGTTCGCAGACGTTATTTTCGGCGGAGACAACCGACAGCCGGAAATACGTCTGCGTTCGCAGGCTAAGCGAACTAGGGCTTCATTTATTTCTCGGGAAATAAATAAAGTCTCGGAAATTGTAGACATCAAGTAAAATTTGGTAGAATTTTCTAGCAATAATAGGATTATTAGCTTCCAGGTGACACTCGGAAGCTAAAATGGACAATTTTCAAAAGTTTACACGGTCAAAAACGTCGCGAAAGTGTTTATTTTTGGCCACCCCTTACCAACTTGAGGGCTCACTCTCACAGTGGTGTCCTCAGGGTAATCAGTGTTTCCCACTCAAATTATGCCAACCATGTTGGAAGCAAATATGGCTGTCCAGTGAGGTGAGTGAGCCGTCTACATAAACACATATAAACTGTTAAAAGAAATTTCGACAATTTTAGAGATTTTTGAAATAATTCTAGAGCTTCTTAAAGGGAAATTCCGGAACGAATTTTAGACCATTTTTTTGGCAGTAATGTATCTAGCCCTAAACCGACTAACCAATGAAATAAAACGAACGAACAATATACATTGTAGTCCTGCAATCCGCCAACAACTGTAAAATTGTGATCATTATCTGTAATGGTCTTGTAATGAATTGAGAGCTGGAGACATTAGGTTTATTTGCTGTCTTCATCACTTCCTGTATCATGAGTCTATTTCATGTCAAACCGATTGCACGATATTTTTAAGAGTTGCTTTTACTTTCTAGGCTTTTCGCGAGTGACAAGGTCTTTGAAAATGTCTTGCTGTTACAACAGGATAATCAATATACATCGATAGCGGTGGTAAATTATTATTTTTTTAGTTTAAACGTCTGGATAGGTATCAAAAGAGCCGGATTTTTTTTGGTTGCATCACTGCTAAAATGTCGCTTATATGAAGTGTTGTTTTACGTTCACTCTCACCGTATAATGACGTGCAAGTTTTGTTGACAGGCCATACAGCTAACAAAGCGGGTCTCCCTACCATTTCATAATTGCTTTCAGATCCTGACCACAAATACACAGGCTCTAAGCATAAATAAGTCTTAGAATATTCAAGAGATGCCAAGCTGAATGAAGATTACTCCAATGAACTAAAGACTCAACGTTTAAAATCAAGGTGAATATTATTTCTAGCTTAAGTTTTCAAAACGCATTATGACTTTGTTATGCCGCGTATATTTCTTTGGTCGGTATTTATGAATTTCGCACCAAGATTCGCTGAACTTCTTGCTAAAAGTTCTATTCCATTCGTGCCAGTCCCAGCTCTTGATAGTAGCCTTCCTTTTAAACATAAACTGCCAAACGTGGAAGTCAAATTGAGGAGCAGGAAAAATGTTTTGTTCGATTTATAATCAAGATAGTTAACTTTCTCGTCCATTCCCGGTACTATCTTGTTACACAACAACATAAGCTTCTTACAAATGTTCCTCTCATATATTTACGATCATCGCCAAAAGTTAGTTCCTTCAGTAGCTGTTCATCTAAAGTGGTTCAGTTTTCAATTTATTTTTCAGTAACACAGTGGAAGATAGCGTTGAATGGACTGCTTTTGTTAGCCGACATAACTTTGTAAATATAGTGACAAAATTTACCATTTTGCAATGCTGGTTTTCAATGTTTTTAATTTTGCTTTTGACACAGTGTCCGATTCATAATCACAAAGGAAAACAACGAAAAATTGGCGAACAATTTGGAAAACAATTCACTCGATATAACTCGAAAACGTGCCGGGTTCGGCTTAACTTGTCAGCCGGTGTGAATTTTCATAATTTCCACCTGGCCAAGCAAGGGGAAAGCTAAAACGACGCTAAAAGCAGTGAATTAGCATTTAATAAGGTTAACATCGATCCACAGTGACGCCATACTGATCTCGACACCGTTAAAAGCTAATTTGGTGCTGGAAAAATTGCGGCCTCAAACATAGTTACCGGTCTGCAAGATGGAAAACCAGTTGATGCAGAGCGTCAAGAATAAAGTGGATGAGTTCTAAAATGGTCTCTGGCAATACTTTCCAAGCGTCAAAAACCCTCGAAGAATTAGCATTTACGACGGAAATTCAGATGACCACAAGCTTTTTTTAACGGATAGAAAAGTCATTCGTGACCATTCGTGGTAATGACATTATTTCAAATAATGTTGTCGGGTGCGCCAGCCAGCAGACATATCCAACGACAATTTACGGTTAGGCCAGTATTTTTAATTTTTCAATAAATAAATAAATAATAATTAGAGAATCAAAATATATCCTGAGCAAGAGATAAAGAGCGTCACCCACCCCCCTGATTAAACTTGACTTTATTTACTGTAGTTTGATCGCTGATTTCTCCTATCTCTCGTTCTCCGCTCATAAAGTTCACATTGTCACGTTGTTGTTGCCGTGTTAAGTTCGTCGTCACGTTTGTCAGTGGATGAAAATGAAATTTATCTAACAGAATACATGGTAAAAAAGCATGTACAAAATAAACATGGGAATCACTGAAATGATGTGAAGGAATGGTTACAGCTTAAGTGAAATGTAACTTGGAAGACACTAAAGCAAAAATGCTATTTTATTACTGGCTCGCACGAGTTCGTGTCTTAACCAGGACTTTTTGCAATACACGTTTTTATGTATGTTTGCGGGTGGTTATTTTTCTAACAGATCAAAGTCCAATCAGTTGAACGTGTTAATCACGCAGTCCTGTCATGTGATTTGGTGAGTAGGAAACATGACACCGCTTTGTAATTAGCGGCTTAGTTCCCATTGGTGCAAGTCTTAAGAAGTGATCGTGCCTCGTTACCAGATGCCGCGGCTGTAAAACCACCGTCATCATCACCATACCGCCATTGCAGGCAACAGTTCAGCCATAAACTTACGTTGTAGCACATCTAGAAGCACAACTATTTTATTTCTGCTGATTTTTTTCAAGGTAAGTATAAAATAATTATCTTTTAGGTACGTGTTAATGATTTTTTTATTTCACATAATTTTGCGGTCAATTAGCCGACAAAACGAGAGTTGAGGACCGAAACTGAAAATTTTTTCTGCGTTTTGGATGGCAACGGGAAATTCTTTGATTGCATATCATCCAGTGAATATGGCCTCATTCACTATCTATTGCCAATATACTGATAGTTCTCAATTTCTTGTCATTTCGAAACAGTAAAATTTGGAAAAACTGCATAATCTTATTACATTCTATCGATCGCTGCAGAGGAATACAGTAATACTCTCTAACGTCAAATGATCTCTTCTGAATTTGATCCTACCAAAACATTATGGTTTAATTGACGTGAAGTTAATGTTAATTTGCACAGCCATTCACTCGTTAGTGATTAAGGTCTTTAAATTACAACCTTGTGGCCAATTAATAGCGCAATGAAGCGAATAATGTCAAAGAATAGTGTTTAGGACACTGGGCAGGGAATATTGAAGAAGGCCATGTTTTTGATGGAGTAGATCGTTCTTCAAGCAGCAACCTAGTAAAAGAGTGACAGTATACGCTTAGTTACTGGTCTCGTTTGTTTTCTCGAAAATCCCGACGTTTTCCGGTGTGTCCTCTCAAATGCCAATCATAGAAGCAAACCCATCCCCAAGAAGGTTAAGAAAATATTTGTTTTGTAATATTATCGTACCCAAATTCGCAATAAGCAAATCAGAAACTGTCTACTGTCCTGATATCCAGCGATATCAACTCACTGACCTGTTATGGCTACGATATCATGATGACTTGGCCGAGTTTATGTAGGGTTAATACCTAATCGTACCTTTTGCGGTATGCTTCGGCGGGACTACGTTTCGCAGAACGACGAACTATGGCTCGACCAAACTTGCCTGATATTCCGCTGAAGTGAATGAATGAATGAAAGAATGAAAGACTTTATTCAAATGTCAAAGAGAATTTAGCTTTATAAGAAACTAATTGTGGACACTATTCACACATTAAAATATATCTTAGCTGCATAAAATTCAAACTATTTACGGTTTAAGTGCACCAGAAGGATGCGATTAATAATACGTATAACACGTAGATATGCCGGTGTAATCCCAATATAACGACTTAAACAAACTCAAGCGTAGTTATCAAATACTCTTAATCATCATATAAAACACCTGCCTGAAAACTGATATCGACTTGAATGTATTCGAAAATTTTTAATGCTACGACGCTTCAAATGTTCAAATTTTGCATTTAGAAATCGCTTTTGCATAAAAGGATAAAGAGCAATTAAAGGAATCGTTTTACTTTTAACTATACATAGCTGACCAAGTAAAACATTAATCGTCAGACAATGAAAAACACAGAAGTGGCTCAACGGAGATGCAAGTAACGACTGAATGTTCTATGCCAGGAACCTGAAAATGAATAAATATCGAAACTCGAAATGGCGGTCTTCCCCAGTATTATCGAGTCTGCTCTATTCCCTTTCAAAAGCCGATAGGGCAACTGAACGTTATGCAACAGCCCGCACGTGCTCGTGGAGCCATCTCAGACTGTTTTCACGTGTAGAGACACATTTATGGCATGTTTGTAAATGGTGGCATGAAATTCATTGGACGAACAAGAAATGACGTATTTAGAGAATTAACTAGAAATACTTCTTAAAAAATTGTAAAAAACCGACGTTTCCGTAATTTTCATTTTCAAGTCGAGTTGAAAGTCAAATGAAGCGTATAAATACTGTTCTATTGGCTCGTGTTCACACGCAGTACTTGAGCTGAGCATACTTCTTCAGTCCCGATCATTTTTGTTATTGTATTCTGTGCCAGTGACAGTAGATTTTCTCCTATAGTTCGAGTAACCTCTTGTCGAATTGGTAGGAGAGCTATTTTGTTCTGTACATTTCACCAAGATATGGTCAGTGACAGTCATGGTCTAGTAATATAATATATTTTGACATCTCTTGGAGAGGGAATAACAGTTTAAAAGCAGTAGAACATCGGTCATATATATGAGTTCCAAGCGCTCTATTCTTTTTTCTGGTAATAACTCAACAACGGTTGTAGTCCTTTCAATTAATTTCCCAGTTGAAGAAGTATGTTATAAATGTGGAATGTTGCTATGGATGGTTCAGTGCTGGTCGAAAATGAAAACATCGCGAACAATTCGTCAAACTGTGCGAAACGAGGTTTTATGTTGAAGTTGTGTGTTTTTTTTTTTTCTGATAGAGCTATGAAAAGTAGAAAAAAAAGAAGGAAAACAATTGACAAAGTAAAATTAGAGTCGAGCTGTTTATTTATGAGGCTAAACGATGACAGTTCGACATCCAGGATCGTGCTGTAAAAACTAACAGCTATATCAACAATTGCTCAAAGGTAAATTAACCATTTCATTATTCAGTGAGACTGAGCTAAATATATATTTTCTATTGTTTTGAATCTCCGTAAACGTTTATTTTCTTGGTTTTTGCAATACATTATCAATTACCATCAACAAGAGAATCTTGACTTAATGTGCCACCAAACTCTTGATCAAAACAAGACTTTATTATAAACGCAGCTTTGAAAAATCGATCCATGAAATCTCCTGTTCATTAATTTTATAGTTTGGCTGAAATAATTATCAACAAAGACACACGTCATTAGAGAAGCATAATGTGTCATTTTGCCTGTCAATCAATCTTTGACAGCTGGTCGCAGTTAAGAGCCCTGACCATGAGAGACACTGGATATTAGCATGAAATAAAGTAAGCGTCGCAAATTGCTCCAAGCTTTGACCTGCTTCAAGATAACTGGAAGGTTCCGAAAGCCGCGTGTTTTAATTTCCAATCTTGTCCTTCAGAGTTAGATTCATAATAGTGTGTTTTGTTGCTTTCTTTTTTTACGATAGCCGCGTAACCGTGGATTAATGTAGTTCCCCGTCGTTAAACTGCCCAAGGCCATACTTGTGGCAATCCAACCTTCTGTTCGTATTAATCATAACTGCTCGACGGCAAGTTCTTAGAAACGTTCTGATCTTAACGAACAACTGGTTTTGATGATAGAGGCTAAGAATTAGTACTATGCAGCAGAATAACCTAAGTTTCGCGCTTAGCAAGATTGGTCTGTTTCATTTTCGCAGTTTAAAACATCACAAAACGTAGGTTTCGCTGTATAGCTATTATCAGATTTAAAACCGGGATAAAACCTCTTAACTTTGTTCGAAATAAGGGACGTGCGACAAGCTGGCGTTTTCACCCTTTTGTTTTAGTTTTGCCTTTTCAAATCAGAATGAACTGGCGTCGAGTTGTTAGTCTCTATTTGAGGTTAAAGGTTTGTAATTTACCCTTTCCCGACATTCCTTATACTTCAAGAAGTGATAAACTAGTTCAAAATGGAATCCCACATAGACGTGATCAGTTGTGTAATAAGTCAAGCGGACTGAGGTGAAAATATGGCATAGCAAAGAGCAAAACAGGCTTTTTCTTGGATTGTCAAAACAATCGGATGACAGATGGCTCTTGTATTCAACTCACAGAACACGGTTTTTATCATTCATTTTAAACGTTTGTCAATAACGGCTCGTACAGTTTCTTTGATGGGGTCAATGTCCATGAATTCACTACCACGGGAGCGAACCTTGTGTTCTTATTTGTCGAAAAATATCACGTCAAAAAACATTAAGTGGAGACGGACTGCGCATATGCGAAATATGCTGTTAATTATTCGATGAAAGAAAGGCCAGTGTGTCAATAAGTGATTGTACGGTAAAAGCTCACTATATCGAACTGAAGCTGCGAAACAAAATTTCGTCATCCAGAGCTCAGTTTACCAGCAGTACACCTGCCGTTTCTATGTGAAAACGACTGCATATCAAGATCATACTGTCTGTTGTATGATTGAATTAATGTTATTACTAACAGCGAGAGCAATGTGCTGGAAAACGTTCCCTTTCGCCTCGTTCATATTGGAAGTCAGACTTAAAGAGGTAAACCGCTACGTTTTGCAAATAGCAAGTTGCTAGGAAATTGCAGTTGAATATCAGGAGCGAAATTCGATACAAAAGATTAACTAAAACGAAGTACTGAATTAACTAGCCGAGCTAGTTACTACATCAGTAGTATATGAATTAACACTGATGTCACAAAAAGGAAATTTGCATGTGTTCAACAATATTAAACTTTATGTGAGCTTGGTAATGATTTTAGGATATCATTATATATTTACTCGGTCTTTTTAACAACATATTTGAGAAGTTCGCATGTAAAAGTTGCACTCGCCATGAAATAATTTTAATATCACCCAGTAACCTTTAATTTCTTGTATCGTCAAACATCTGCTGGTTTTAGTTGACATTACCGGAAAATTGTTTCTGACAGGTTTCATATGAAAGATTGCTGTTTTTAAATCGACGCCCAATATAAGCATCTTTTGACAGCAACTTTAAAAGCAAACCTTTAACCAGTATAGTATGCGGAAGATATTTGCAGCGCTGTATGAAAATGAACCACAGAAACACTGAGATAATGAATCACAAGTATTTCTTTTGTAGTCACAAATTTTTTATATCCCTTTATTGGTGTTACACATAAATTTATTTGCAGAAAAAGAAATACAGACACCTCAATAAATTCAGGTGTTTTTGGCTACTTAAAAAAACGGAAAGTCGTTCACTGACAGATAGGATACGCTTCTCTGAACGGGGAGCGGACGACTTCTTGTCTAAGCGAGCCGAAAAATCAACATGTTTTGTCTACTTGCGGAAAATTTCCAAAAAATTGACTGAGTTTATGAAGTTTAGCTCCCAAAATCTCACTGCGCAAGCGCTAACAGCCATCTTAAGCGCTCTTAGCATGGCCTGGTTAATTGACTACAGAATAACTTGTTAACTACTCCAAAATTTTAAAATACACGTGTTGCATATCTATAATAGAATCGTTGCATCGTTGCAAAACGATCTTCAAACAAACCGTATTGTGTCAATCGGTTTTCGTCTTTTAGCGTCAAATTTCTAATATGTATGCTAATTACGTCACGTACAGCTGTAAGCCCTTATTACAGCACCGACGTCTACTTTTAAAACATATGATGTTTTGAAAAATTTTCAGACGAGAACGGATGGTGTGGAGAACATTTAAAAAGACGCCCTACGTGTAAGATCGCATTGTGTAAGGACACGTTTGTGAAATACCTGTTTTGTCTGTATTTGTTTGTGCAGCCAGAGATGCTGATCACTGAGGAAAGATTTCAGTGATGGTGTGCGTCATCGGTTAATTCGTAATTTGAATCGATATGATCAGCGACAAGACAAAGTTCTTGATAAAAGGAAAAAACAAAAAAGAGGGATGATGATAAAATATAAAAGGTAGTCGTTTACGGGTCGAGTCAAACAAAGATTGTGACATAAATTACTTTTTATCCGCTGTGCCCTGCAGTTGGAAATCAAATTTGTAAAGATCTGCCCATTCATTTTACTAATTCTTATTAACTGTTGAACTAGATCAGTAAGTAAAGCATAAAATTTAAAATGGTTGACATAAAATATGGAAGAGGACAAAATATGACAAAAGAAAAATCGCAAACTGTCAATGCTAAAAATCTAAAACGTGTAGCGGTTATGCTGGGGATTGTCAGAAACAAACACTTCCTCAAATATACATCTTCTTTACCTTCAGAATTACTGAGAAGATGGAGGATTCAGAAGTTCTTCCGAAACGCAGGTAAGTTCGACTGCGAAAAAAAGTTAATATCTACTCATGTCATTGCTCTCACTTCTGTTATGGAAAATATGTTTTTGCCGTACTTCGATGAATAAACTGATATTTCTGGAAACAGCAACTTAAATCGTACAAGGATTTCTTTGTCCCCGATGTCAATTACAACAAAATAATAATGATAAAAATCGAAGAATGCTGTACAACAAACGCCGAGGGACATCACTGAATATTTTGAATTTTTCTTGAATTTATCCTATGGAAAATGAAAAAATGTATATTTTTACACAAACCCCCCCAGAAGAGAAAAGTGACTCAATCGATCTAAAATTGTTTCTTGTTTAACGAAGCTTAAACTCTTAACTTATGATTACTTTCCCCCGGCATTATGTGAAATGTGCAACAATTGTCAAATTCTCCAGATTTTGTTTGGCATTACGTGCGCGGAATTAATAGAAAAATACCAGAGCATTTATTTCAGTAAAATGAGTCGAACGCAAGACTTTTCCGCACATTGTGTCTGTTTCACCAAGTGACGCCATTAAAATTCACGTGTTCGTCTGTGAACGCTCGTGAAATTATGCAACAGGAAAATCTGCCTTCAGCTGTAAGCAATTCTTTAATTTAGAAAAGAGACGGAAACATAACTTATCTGATATAAATAAATATATATATCTTCCATTAATCTCCTATTGTTTACAAAAACAAACGTATTTTGCAAGGCTGCATGTGAAACTGAGTTATAATATTATTAGGTCTCAAACGAGTGGGTTTGTTTGATGACTAGTTGGTGCGGTAAATCAAGGAAAATTTTCCATAAGCAGAAATTCCTCGCATACGGCCGGTGCGCCTGAAATTTGAATTGACCAATCAGGATTTAGCAGGGGGAAAACTGTCCTGACGTCAATGTATGTTAACAGGAAAGGCATTGAAGTTGAGCAACTTTTCTCACTGCAGACGGCATCGAATATTCACGTCAAGGAATTTTTAATTCCAAAAACCATCTCAGACTGTAAAAAATGAAAAATAAGAAACATTTATTGTCTCGAAGCTTAAAATTTGGCGCCAAAAATTGGTCGTCTGCCTCCGACAACTCGATTCGCTAGTCACTCGTCGAGTGTCGCCAGGTAGGATAATAGTTGTGTTATTTTGAACGAAATATCTTATTCCTCTTGAAATTAAACACAGATCTCTCCAGTAAGTATTAGAAGAGCCAAAGCAACTTATATAAGCATTGTCTTTATTTTTATCATGATTGTCTTCGAAGCAAAACTTTCATCATGTCGTTCTGGTAGGACAGTTCGGTTTTGACTGCCGCTCATTCTGCGTGTACGACCACCGTATGCAAGGTTTGGCGTGCTTAAGTAAAAGCAACGTTCTCAAGAGCGCTAAGAGTGCTTTGCGGTCTTAAAAGAAATAATTTCGTTAAATTGAAAAAGACTAACAATTAACCGAAAAAATTGAAAGCATGGTTAAATTTGGGTAAGAGTAAGACAGTAAACTGGGTAAGATTAAGACATATACTGTAAATATCTTTTGTCATTTATCACAGGAAGCTCGATCCGCCAGAAGAAGAGCCAAGTGGTAAGTTAGTTTGGCTATTTCTTAAGCTCTCTGTTATTTTACATCAAAATAGTAAGCTATGCGTTAGAGGTCAGCGGGCATCACGGCTGATTCTTTTTTTCCAGTTGTTCGCACATCTCGTAAAGTCTATAATTAGATCAGTTTTTTTTTATCAAACATAATAAGGTCCATTGTTTTCAAAAACTATTATTATAAGGGAATTAAATTATTGATTTTTCTGACCACACTTATTCCCTCTGAATTGCCATTGTGGATAAAATCCTGGTGTGTGACCATTCAAATGAAAGTTGTTGGGCAGTACTGTCATTTGGTAATGTTTCTTATACTGGACAAGGTAATTCTAACTTTTTCAGTCTTTGCATATAACTCTAGTTTGTGAAAATTCAAATAAAAGCTATTGAGCAGTATTGCACTCTGAAAGGTGTTTGTGACTGTAAGTCCATTTCAGTTTACTTTTAATTTCCCCAATGGCTTTTTTAACTTCTCTTAAATCGTTTCCTAATTAAATTCCTTTTAAAGGGCAAAAAGTACAGGATGCTTTTTCCTCGGAAAATGAAAGCAACGAAAAGACAACGACAAGCTGTAACGTGCCAAATCACCACAAGAAAATAAGATGGAACTTTAAGCTGGTCCGCCCTGAAGTCCTCAAATGCTATCGGAGCATCGTTGATGAGTTGAATCGCGCTGGACCAGAACGAAAAAGAAGCGATGAGAATGAAACCGTACCACTACAGCAAAATGATCTGACTTCGAGGGAGGAGAAAAAGGAAAGTGCTTTCGGGCCAAAGAGAAAGCTGGACCCCGATAGTGTTAAAAATTGTGTGAAGGAGTCAACTTCAGCAGCATGTGTGCTGCCAACGAGCTGTTCCAAATTCCTGACCATTTCTCACGAGAAGTTAGAACCTTCCAAAGGTAAGACTGAAAAAAGGAGATGATATAAATAGACAATAGCTCCTTACGTACTTCTTTCACTCTAATGAGATCTTCGTTAGAGAAACGAAAGATTCCAGTTACTCGACTGTTATTCTCCTAAAACTGATTTTCAAAGTAATATGCAGCTCTTACAAAAGTAGCTAAAAACGTACTCCGATCACGCGCCGTAAATTCCTCAAGGTTCCCCAACCTTTTGCAAATATCTTCTGCATGTCTTCCATCATTTTTTGCATATATATTACCTGAACTTCCGAGAACTCCAAAAATTACCGATAAAGATTCAAAGACGTTTCAACTCTCCAAAATTGGGCAACCCAGTTACCTCTTGGAATGAATGAGTGAAACGAGTGCAATGACGGTTTGGCCGTTACCATGGTAATAGTCCGCAATAAAGAATCCCGACCGAGAAGTAGCCAATCAAACGACTCACTTCACGTGCATTAACTGCTAAGTCAATGTTTTGAATTCACTTCCCTTCAGAAATCAAGAACGGATGCACCATGAATAATCATGCACCAACGCAGCAAAATAAGCTTGAGCGTTTGATTCTAGATACTCCAACTAAAGAGAAACTGCATCACGTAAGTCTCACAGATTTCAAGTAACTTACAACAATTTTTTAGTCAGTTAAGTTTGACGTCATGAAATGATAAAAAATTATGTCCTTGTTTGTGTTCAAAACAGCGACCTTGGTTATGAAGAACACAATAGAGTTCGATTTGACAAGCTGTTTCTTGCTTGTCTGTGTACGTCAGATAGCGCAGTCCAGTGAATATGTTTATTCGCATAATCATGTTTATAGAGCATTTTCACTAACGTAGCCAGCACCTATGCAAATTTACTGGAACAAAAAGAAGTCTTTGCATAAGAAAAGAGTTCAACACCCACAGGATTGGTTTGGTACACCAACATGGCCGCCGTTTCATTGTTTAGAACACCAAAATGGCTGCCGTGATGTCATGTGAAAACGCTCTATATCTGGTCTTATTATATGCCTAGCTCCGCGGTTGTTAAGAAGAAGAAAATCCCACCCTGCGAATAGCCCGCTCGGCATTCCTCACTGTGTCCCGCAAGAAAATGGTGTTCTTAGGAATAAAATGAATTCTTTATCGAGGAGTCGTGTTTGGTTTATTGACCTCCCAAGCAGCTTAAGGCCTGGGTCAGGAATGTAGAGTAGAATGATGGTTGGGCAGCTATATCTCTTGTTATGTTTGGTTTCTAACGCTAAAATTTCCCTGATTATAAAACTAGGCGTCCTGCCTTGCCTTAACATACTATTTTGATCAAGTGATCATTTTGCTAAAATTTGTAATTCGGCGAATTGGTGGCGTAAACGTTTGATGTGATCTCCTTTGATTTCGTTTTTAGAAGATATAAATGATCAAAAGTCGAATTTTGTTGAAAATAACGACTTTTCACCCCACAACATTTTTCTGCGGAAAGAGGGACCGTCATTTCAAACGTTAGAAGATGGAAAACGCGTTTTTGTTGGATGATATTACTAAAAATAATGGCTAGTTTCGCCTAAACGTCACGATGCCACGTGACCTGTCAAAAGCAAAAATTTTACTTTGAAATGATCAGGACGTTAAAACCTACCTGTGCCCTAAATTTTTCCATTTTATCATTCTTCAATAGGAAATAAGAAAAATAATCAAAGATCATACAAGAGAGGCGATGGACAGAGCTGAAAGCTTGAAGTCTCGTATATCCACCCTAGAAAGTGAAAACCGCTGGTTAAAACATAGAGTCACTCTCTTGTGGGGCGCTCTTAGGAAACAACTCACTCGTCGAAAGCAAAATAAGGTCAGTTATTTACCTACTATTTGTTTTGAAACCAGCGTTGTCAACTTGCGAAGTTGATTGCTAATGGCCATTGCTCTGGTAGCGATGATAATAATTTGCATATTTTATGCCCAACTTTATTTATGTTAACCTAGTTCACAGCATTAATCATCACAGTTTTCCAGTTATAAACTAGCATTAATCAGGAAATAAAATAACTTAATAAGGACACGACGCGAAAGGCGAATAGTAATTCGATTCAGCTCTCCTTTTACCTTCCTAATATTATATTTGATTTCTATAGGTTCCTACAACAGCATCAATAAGCTCCAAACTACAAGAAAAGCCACAAGTTAAGTCAGATGAGAGTGGATGTCTGGAAGCGTTGCTGCAGCCACAACTGCACTCTAAAACTGCAATTGGAAATAAAACAAAAGATGGATCATCTAATTCTCTCCAAAGGTCTGTCACCACTGACACCAACTATTCCTTGCCCTTTGATAGTGAAGCAGGTGATGAGACTCATGAGAAGGATAAAGCACTCCCAGTTGTTGGATCTGATCCAAAAATACGACCACCACATAATACTATAATCGCTTCAGTGGAGCACAGCATCACCAATGATCGGACCACAAAATCAGTCAGCACAGGTTCCAGTGGTCCCATCGCATCCATCGGCCAAGACACAACGCTTGCCTCTATTTATCGTCCAAAACACGCTCAAACGTTGTCCAAAACCCCAGTTCAAACTGGATTTGGACCACCAACAAAAACAGCCTTACACAATCCAGTTTTGTCTCCAGTTGTTACTTTGCATCATAAAGGAATTAATGTACCCTCCAATGGTAAAACTTCAAATTCTGCACCAAATCCCGTCTCCCTTCTTTGTCAAGTCTTGGACGAAATCCTCGCCAGTTCTGCAAAAGAAGTCCCAAATCAGTGTACTTTAAACCCGTTGTGTAGACTTGAAGCCCCCACACTACCCAAAAACGTCTACAAGCCTCTTACACATACCGCCACAGGAATAATGACGTCCCAAACAACCCATCCTGAAAACAAAGAGGTCTTATGTAAGCAGCACTCTTCTGACCAAAATAAGAAGATATCCATGAATTTGTCTTCCACCCAAACTGAAAAAACCTGTCAAGGCGACAACAAAACGTTATTGGCTAAGCACACAGCAGCGGGATACCTTTCTCCAATTTCACTTGATCAAGAGACATCTAAAGTAGAAAGCAAGCACAGAGAATTATTGGGAAGTACTTGGATTGTAGAGAATGAAAGAAAAAAAGAGGCATCACTTCTTACCAACGACGGTACGTGTTACTACATAACCCATGCAGATACTCAGTTAACGGATTGTCAACCACAATCAAATATCGCAACCGTGGCCAGTCCAGTTAGCTCTTATTCACAGCTACCAAAATCGATTCCTGAGAATCCATCGGTTTTGGGCAGTTCTGGCCAGTCAGTAGGCCTACTGAATGGCACTAACACGCTAGCGCAAGCTGCAGGGCTTGGCAGTAAAACTACGGACCCAATCCTCTCTCCAGAGAAGTCCAATAAAACTCCGCCACTGGGTAGAACACTTGGTGAGAGCTACAAGATTCACACCCGCGATCTGAGCCACCAAGGTCTCAATAACCACGCTTTAGAAGGATATTGCGTGAACTCCAAGTCACAAACTTCTCAAAGAAGTTTTATTTCTCAGCCTAAGGAACCCCAGAGGCATAAACGCGTCGTTGGGCAACATGTTCCTAGCAAGGAACCTCTAAAAGGACAGTGTACAAATGTAATTACGAGACATGTCGATGAACACCAAAAGTCACTCAAAGTTAGAAACCAAAAATTGGACAAAACGGAACTGTTGAACCCTCCAGAGCACGTAAACAGTCTTTCCCTCCAGTACGAGGAACGAGCGACTCACTCACAGCAAGATAATAGTGTTTCCGTAAATGAACGTCTCTGTAACGGCGATCAAGATTTAGCTTCGGTTTCTCAAACCAAACTCAAGGCGATGCCTTATCAAGCTAATCCAGAAGAGGGTGATAATTCCCTTTCACCTCCCAGATTTTACAATAGTCGAGAGTGCCAAGAACACACACTGAGGCAAGCCCAAAACACTACCTTGGCTCTAAACCATGCCATTTCCAAACCTAGGTTCTTGCCCTATCCACCAATAAGACCTAAAGAACAGCAGACCCCTTTCGTTCCAGTAAGATCCAATATCCAATACGTTACCAAAGTGAACAAGCAACAATCGCCAAAGTCAGATGGACTGCCACGACTAACATCACCACTCAATGGTGATGCATTCAGGTGGCCGCACATCGAGGAAAAGTCTACAAAGAGTGGCAATAAGGAATTCTCTGACCAATTACCAAAATTTTCATGTCCTCCAAGTGATGTCCGGCTACATAGCCCTTGTTCTTCCAGCACCAATACGTCATCGAAGTACAACAAAGAAAGTCTTTTGCTTCACCTTCTTCACTCCGATCGCGTGCCATACATTCCATATCATTTCCCGACGCGCAATCTTCAGACTGTTAATGCGGCCAATCTTCCAAATAAGAGCTCTGAAACATGCAGACGGTATGTTTACTTACAGCCAAAACGTTATGTTCAGAACAGTATACAAAATCTAGAAGAGCCATCCTTGTGCAATAGCGATAAAATAAAAAGTGAAGGTATAGCATTACCCTGTAAGCCGGTTTTGACGGTCGGAGAAGGTTCTTTCAACAGTGCATCCTTCCATCCGACTTCAAACCCGAGCCCACGAATAGAACTATCACATCCATGTCAGCGGTACATCACTCAACTGAGGAACTCCCCTCACCAATTATCTCACGACAATCCCATCTACGCAACTGCTAAACTACCACCGTATGCAGAAAGTGAATCACTCGAGCTAAAGAACAGTTCACAGCAAGGTTTGAAATTTCCAAGCCCGTATAGCTCGATGAAACGGCAAGAGACCTGTCAACGAGAGGGTTATGACGCGCATGAAATGTATCTTCAAACGTCACTCTCAGAACACAAAAAAGACAACGACAATCTACCACAGTACCAACGACCGCATCTTGTCCAGCACCACCACAAAAAAATCACCAGTAAAAGACAAGAACACCTCAGTGAAGAGTGGTTAAAATCTTCTTCAGGTACTCCGATACCTGTATCAGAGCCGTCTGAAAATCGTCATCCACCTTGCACAGCTGTGAGCGGTGAGCCACAGAAACAGAAACAAGTATCTTAAAAGAAAAGTACCATAAATGATAAATGTATTTCCTTGGCAGGCAGCCAACTTAAATCAACGTGACATTTCAAGTTCTGAATGGCAGCTGTTCAGAACCAGTCTATGTCATTAAAATGGAGTCTTTTCAATGCATTTACGAGTCTTCTCACTTTTACCCAGGACTAAATTTTAATAATATTCACTCGCTAGAAATTAAATTTGACATAATAAATATGAAAGCTGAAGATTATATTGGACTTTTTTAGAATTAAGATTAAACTTGGCTTTTTAACATAAGAAATAGCGAAAAAACTGTTGAATATGCAGTTTAATAATTTAACTTGTATTATTAATTAACGGCTACATTTGAAAATAACGAATAACGTTGATAGTCCTTCTTCGGGTTAACAATGTCACATCAATAACAATGAAGACATAATAAGAGCTGAGTTTGCCACATTAAAATTATATTTTGTGAAGTTTCTTTTGACATACTGATTCTATAACCTCACCATTTCCAGAGGTGGGATAAGAGAGTGTGAAACCGGGAACTTAGCATCAGAATCGCCAATCTCATTTCTTCGGTAAAAGAACAACCCGTTTTCAGAGCTAACATTGAAAAGCAATATCCCCAATTTGTCAAGCATAATATACCTTACCCTAGCACACCTAATGTGTGCTTTTACTGACTTCATGAGGGTGTGTTATCACTAACTTCATCTTTCAAGTACGATAATTCATTGCGGACACAATTATGATTACGTATACCTCTTTCATCAACCAGATGGTTATTTAAATACTTAATATGTTAAACCTCCATAAAAATGTTTGCTACCATTGTATTGCGTTGGTTAGGCAGAATATTTATTCAGAATATGATATTCATTCTCCCTGTATATTTTGTTAGCTCGCATTTGCATTTTTTCCTTGGCAGACTGTACTGAGGCAAAATGAATTGGGCAGGGGTCTCTGCATTTAAGGCTACTCCTAGAATAATCTTAGTAAAACTTGGCTCCCTCCGACCCCAGGATTGAAGATATGCATAATTGGATGGTTGGCATAGGTATGCTGGTTATGATCCTGTGTCATGTTTTGACTGGACATTTCTTGGCCCCTATATTTTTGCCTCTTGGGCTTATCGCCAAGCTCCTTGGTATTTTTCCTCCTGAGAATCATAGATACAAATGATACAATTTCGTGATTGACTACCCTGCATGATAATGAAATTTGTTTTCTATCCCCTCTTATGTTAAATTAAATTGTCTATACGGTGAGAGAAGTTTTCGTTTTCGGGGGTGGGATAGCTGAAGTTCCTTCATTTGTCTTATAGGATAATGCTGAAGATGTGAACTACTAAGATGCGCAGTACTCGATGTATATCCAACTGGAGTGTACTGTTTATCAACAGGCGAATGACAGCCTGGGAAATATGGCAGGTTTTGCAACACGTTATCATCATGATTTGGAAGAATGTCTCTGTCCGTAACACGCATGTAAATGTCAGGAGCATTGTTCATTCCCATTCTGTTGGGATCATCGGAGACCCAATTGCAGTCCGATTGGAGAGTCCAAACTCTCCTTGATTGATTCTGAAATATTTCTAATTGTTGTGTCTGCACGCTATCACAATATGTACGCGATTCTAACAGCTGACCATCTTGACCTGTATCGAAAGAGGTTTCCAGCTCTTGTTCTTTGATAGCAGATATTGTTTGGGGGCGTTCTGGCTCAGTTAAATAACTAACAAATGTTCGGAGGTCACTGTTTTCAGAGGTTGTAGAAGGCGTCAACAGCGAAGAGGTTGATCCAGGTAGATCCAAGGCCTCTACGTCATATGATTTGTGCCTCGTTTGGATTTTGTGATCTTTGTGACGCCACTGTTGAGCGTTTCTTGTTTTTTCTGTTGAGTAGCTTCTATTTCCTGGTGGTTCTGAATGATTATGGCTTGTATACAATCGTTCACGAGAAGGAACTGAACTACCTACATGTAATGAACTCGAAAGGGTCGTCATTGCCTGCACAGTAGCCACAGGAAGCGTCCTGCTTTGTGGAGTCTTGTCAGCGACTTTTATTGCACCTGGGTGGAAGAGTGGTTTTGACTTTCGCTCATGTGTGTAACTAGGATTTTGTCGACTAGAGTTATTTGTACAGATTTTCTCGGCTGATGATCCATTGGAAGGGCCTACATTTTGGTGTGGTTCGTTGCGCTCATAAAAGCTCTTTGAGAAGTTCGATGGCGAAGTTTGAAGAGGAGCACCCTTCACGCCAAAATGTTCTTGGCCCAAGGATTTTCCATTTGAAGGTGCGATTAAAGAATTTGAGTTATGCCTACCAGCCGTAAAATCTCGAGACGAAATAAAGCTAGAAGATGTAGGCACAGTAGAGGGACTTTGACCACAACCCTGCAGAGAGGAAAGAGTGCTGGGTGTATTCGTTACTTGTGACGATTCGGTGCTGATGTGCATATTTTGAATAACAAATGAGTCACTGGCTGACCTAGGTTTCACGGGGCTGCTATCCCTCACAATTCCTCCATTAAGTGACGAAGGATTACGGGAAGGGGTACCGGGTGGATGTCCGTGCTTATTAAGGTCACATTGCTGGTGAGAGGGAAAACAAGCCGACGCATTCGTGACTTGTGATTTCTGTGATGGCCTCTGGGTGCTAAGCAACCTCCGGATACTGAATGGACCACTATCTGATGCAGGTCTTACGGGGTCATCAACCGTTAAGAAGATCTTCATTGTCGACGCATGTCTAGAAGGGGTATCATGCAGGCCATCTTTACGATTGCAAAACCCATCTTTAATTAGGTGTGGGACGCTTCTCGTTACATTAGGTTTCTTATATTTATTTGGCGGTGGAAGAAGTGAGGTCGAGTTTGTTTTATCTCCAAAAGCATCCTGTAACTTCATGGGATTTTTAGGAAGCTGACTTGCTGATCTTCCCCTTTCAATCCCATCGTTAAAAATAGATGGGACAGTTGTAATTGCTGAGGCCGTAGAAGATAACTTGTGAAAAGCTTCGTTTTGCACCAATACTTCGTCCCTCCGAGTTGTGGTCTCTTTAGAAGCTACTGATCCAAGGGATGGGTAACAATGGACAGATGCTGAATTTGGTTTTACAGCTATTGGAGTTTTCGCAGTTGGCCTGGAGGTGTGATTTACGCTTGTGTGACGGTGTACATCCTCCTTGGGTTCGGAACTCCGTGTCTCATTATTCAGAGTGTTGATCTCTTTTGAGGTCAGTGATCCAGAAGTTGCTATACAATAAGCTGATATAGAGCTTGTATTTCCTTCAATACGGGTTCCAATAGCTTCACGGGTAACATTTTCTTTCCTTATGTAACTGAATGCCTGGTTGGTGGATTTGGAAAGCCACGTCTGGTCATTCTGTGCCATGATATCCCCGGGGAATGCATTTTGATACATAGTACTTTTCGGCATTTCCTCTGTATGAGAGGCTGAACTTTGAGGGTGGAGACTATTCCCCATCTTTTTTTGGTCAGGATTGACTTTGTCCTTGGAATTCCGTTGGGCAAGGTCCTCAGTAGATGTTTCGTTTACTTCAGTAGCAACACGGCTTTTAACGGAGGTTTCTTGGTTGGCCGTCAGGTGCACAAACTGTCTTTTCTTTGATCCATCCTGGGGAACCCCTGGTAATGTGATCAGTGTTGGCATAGCTGCATCTCCATTCAGTGAAACAGGCCTAAAAACCTACCAAGGTATAGGAAAAGAACAGGTACATCAATTGTTTTAACTTTTTCACATTTTTTAGATGGAGATAGATGGAGATATTTCGCTCACAAACTTCGCTCACAAACAAGTTATGTCGTAGGAGAAAATTTGCACAAAGGAGGGAAGCATGTTAATGTATACAGCGCAGAGGATTGTGGGATATCTATTGTTATTATTCATTCGGTGCTTAGAATAGATAGACCTTTATTTACCCTCGGTATTACACGAGGTTTACTAGGCTTCAGCGTATACTGCTAATGATTCGAGAAAATAGATAAATAACAGCAATAACTTTATTCCAGTGGCCACTTCCAAGCATGGTATTAGCGATACAATAAATAACAAGCAAATAAAAATCTAAGATGCCAGTAGGTTATATCATGTCTATGGTAACCTGTCTCGTCACGAAAATGACCATGACTTGTTCACCGATGATTAGGCAGTTTTTGTTGCCATTAATGCAGCACTCTTTGAAAAAGATATTATTGATATTATTGATTCATTAAAGTAAAAGTGATGAAAACGGTTGCCAGCCACCTTCAAGTAGTGCCGTTCGAGAATGACAAGTATTTAACAACTTTTAAAAACTATAGAGAGAATAATGTCTGTACTCAGAGCGCAATTTCAAATCATAAAAGTGGGATATTTTGTTGGGATATACCGAACTTCGTCAGCCACAATACAAATTTGAATGTTAAGAAGGGTGATATGTTCATTACGGTCTCGAGGGGGCTAAGATGGTGTCATAGATGTTGGCTAATTCGAAGCCACTGTCTCTGTTCAAAGAGGGCTTACATAATCGGTCTCAATTGCCTCCCTTACGCGACGTTTGAAAGTGTTGCTTTCCGTGGCAAGAACTTTTGTTTTGCTAGAATCCACTGGATTTCCCGTGAGCTGGCAATGTTCATGAACAGCTGACGAATTCCTCGAAAGATGTTCTTTTAGTCGAGTTTCTAACTGAACGAGAAGTTTCGCCAACATATTCTTTGTCACATTGTTCGCAATGGATGTGACAGACTGTTCCACACTTTTTAAGGTTTTCTGATTTATCTTTAACACGAACTAATTGCGATCTTAAGGAATTGAAAGGCTTGTGGACAAATGTGACCTCGTGTGATTTAAATGCTCATTGTAGGCGTTCCGAATTAAAAGTGCCCTTGATGTGTGGCACTGCGGCATATATTCTCTACTCGTTAACAGTTTCCTCGGACTCTCTCAAACCAGATCCAGTGTTCGGTACTGTTAGCATCCAATCAGGATAGTTGTTGGCTTTCGAGGCTTGCTTAACGTTTTGAATTTCCTTTACTTTGTCAACTTCTTCGCACACCAAGGTCTGAGCTCGAAGTAGCAGAGCGTCAACTACAGATCTTTTATGTTGTAGATGGTGGTTAAAATGGAAAGTCAGGTATGGATCAGTATGAGTCGGTTTCCGGTATACGATGACCTTCGTTGAGCCATCTTCGGTCACGTGTAAGCAGGTGTCAAGAAATGGAATTCCACCGTTCTTTTCTTCCTCCGAAGTGAACTGAACGTGTGGATTAGTGGCATTGAGATGATCGGAAAATGAGCTCACTGCGTATTCATGAATTTTGGTCATCGTGTCATCAACACATCGATAGCACCCCTCCAAACTAGAGCGAGAGTTATCGATATTATCAAGCTTTTTTATATCTCTATTTTATCACAAAGGTTGTAATTTGAAGTGGTAAAACAATATTGCAACCCTCTGAATCAACTACCGAATGCTTGAAAACCAATACATTACTACGTACGACTCTCATGTTGACTTGTGTTCCACGTGACACTTTCAGATCATTTTCCTGAAGATGAGAAAAGCAAAAATTAAATTAAAAATACCAAGTAATGAACGCAATCCGAAAGAGTAATATTAACGACTTTGTTGGCATTTTTAGCTAGTTAACTTAGATGCCGAACAACCAGCCGCTGCTCCTAGTGGAAGACTTATAAAGATTGGGAAGAGCGGCTACTTTAGCCACTGGGTGTCAATAATTACAGAAAAAACAACCCTACAATGTAAGCTTACCAAAGCCATGTTGACTTGTGTTTCGCGTGCTATCATCTGCGAAGTTTTCTATTGGATAACGAAAGCAAAACATGTATTCCTAATTAATACCTATTGATAGATTAGCTTTTATTAGTTCTATTATGTGCTGTGTGTGGATTTGGTGAGAATCACTTAGATAAAGAATCTCATGATACGCCCAGGTTCACTTCTCATTAAATTGTCAAATTAGCTTTTGGCGCACGTTAGCGTCTAGTTTAAACTTTGATTGGCTAACATTACTTTCTGGTAGAAGGGCTGGGATGTGCGACGGTTTCTCAGTTTAAGTCACGGTGTTTCCAGGCCCAACAGGATTTTTATGGTTTTGGTATCTCTATAACATATAAAAAATATTCTGACAAAAAATTGAATTCCGACGCATTTTCGCCGTAAAATCGAACTTGAAAGTTGCCCCTTCGGCCACGCCCAATGAAATTGACCGCGTAATGAACGATTGGTGACGAGTGAAGTCACTTCAGGATCGTCTCGAAGATTCCTGTTTTTATCTTGCTTGCTTGACGACCGCAGTACTTCGTCATTTTCGGTTTGTTTTTGCTAAATGCGGTCCAACCCCTCGACATTAGTGAAACAACAGTGACATAAACTGGTGGGATTTGGCGCCTCCTCACGTGACGTCACGACCCATTCAGGAGCCCTAGACTCAAGGTAAAAAAGCGAAAAAGCGTCTGAATCCAATTTGTTTTTTCTTAGAATACTTTTTGACTCATTATAGATACCAGCACTACAAAACCCTGTTGACAGTACAGACACTTTAAGCTAGCCTTGGTTTTTATTTTTGGGTAAGATTTCGAATTCATTGTCGCCCTGTTTTCATTTGCAGTGCCATAGCTAGCATGTTTTAAATTTGTTACTATTCAGACTAGTTTTTGGCCTGCAATTCTTTATTGCCCGATGAATTAACTATAAAATACTTGCCAGCTTGTGTCGCTGAATGACATCCTGTAGGGTTTTATCCAGAGTGCAAGCAAACTGTCGAAGCTCGTTGTTCTCTCTCTCCAGTTGATTCATTTTGCTCTTTATTTTAACCATGTGTTGCGACAAAATCCTCTGAAAAGCTGCACCCGATTGTTTGAGTTCCCTCCCTAATGCCTACGAAGTGTCAGTCTGTTAGAAGTTTATTTTCCAACCCCTTACCCGGGTCTCTTTTCTACCTAATCCTGAGAACGTGACAGGTACGAGAAGGGGGCCCACTCCCAGGAAAATTGGGTGGAAGTGTGCGGATCGCTTCCCAAACCTCTTACATTATTTAAAAACAAAATCTATTATTTTCCTACCCTATTAAATCAATACCCTGTTCCAGACCTGTCTTATAATTAGCTACCTAGTTCAGACCCATGTTAAAGGCATAGTAAAGGGTTTTTGTTGATGCTGTTACCGACAATGATGAAAAAGTAGTTTCTTCTAAAAGAAACATACCGAATTCGAGACTAGAGTGCAAAACCCATACCCTATTTCAGAGCAAAATGGCCAAAATCGCTACTCTATTTCTGACCAAAAAGGCTGAAAAACCATAACCTTTGGGGCCCTACATAAATGTGGAGCCCATATAAGGGAGTAACCACCGGAGAAGGGGGCCCTTACAGTTCAACGAGTAAAACTAATGTTTCAATAACTTCCGTTACCTTTCCATGAGGAAAACATAACGAAACCCATCGTTCATAGAATATCTTATTCATCTGCTACCAACATCTGATGAATGACAAAAGGCAAGATGAAAAGCTCCAAAAGCCCAAAGGACTTCAAGGTTTCACACATCCAATTCCGATATATATGGCGCAAACTTTCACAGGGAAGGGGAATTGAAAGAACCTGTTGTTGCTGACTGAAAAGGAATCAAGTACTCCACTGACCTGTCTAGGACCTGTACCGTTCATGTGGTCCTCTCCATTTAATTCCTCTTGGGGTATACGTGATGCCTGATAACTAATGTCTTCGGCAAAATGAGTTCGTACACCGGATTCCATGGCTTTGAATTAGAAGGAGAAACTCATTATTCTTAAATCCAAGGAACACAGTTTGCATGAACTAACCCAAACACTATAAAAATGGATTATCGCTTAGCGGTTATTTCTATGATCGTTCTAGGTAAATCTAATCTGTTAGTTAATCGAAATTTGAGACAATTGAAGTTATACTACATGTTGAGTTTTAACAATCCCTAATCAACTCATATGCAAGGAACCTACCCGCTTGTAAAGGCCATTCATAGATTTTTCTGCAAGAAAAGGAAATCTTAAAACTCAAAAAAAAAATGGTAAAGAATATAAGCTTGAATCTGACAGACAATTGACGAAAAAGTATAAGTCTTTCCATAAAATCAGACGTGTCCATTGTAACAAAACAATGTGGTTAAAATTAGGCTAAATACCACACATTTGGAAAACTTATTAATTCTTCTTAGCCTCTCTTTACCTGTTTACGTAACAAAAACAAATAAACTGGTCATTTCACGTTCACAGCGCCTAAAAGATGAATTTGAGCCCTGTTGTACAAGTAAACCGGGAATCAGCAGTTTTTTCGCGTACCTGAGTGCGAGTGTATCTAATTGTCGAGAGTCGAGAGTCCAGTGTAAGATGTCGAGAGTCGAGGGTAACATGTCGAGGGTCGAGCGTAACTTTAAAAATATATTAAAATAAAGTGAAAAATAAAAAAAAAATAAAAATAAAAATATAGTATATATGAAATAAATTGCTGAAGAAATCAAGACAGAATTTTCTTTCGCCAGCTTTTCTTTTTTTTTTTGGAGTAAAGCGTTGCGTGACACGGCCAAATGATTTCTCGCTCCTTATAGTCTTGGGCGGTGATACCAACAGCGCTGTCTGTACTGTCAAGCAAACGTAAACTCTTATTAGAGGAAACATGCAAGCTAATTTTCATTTCTCGATATTCACGCTTATTATCTCCAATTAATTATTATCCAATTAATCAATTATTTAGCCTCCTCTGGTCTAGAGGTACGACTGTATTAGACATTTTAGAGATTAGTACCTAAGAAATTGTTACTAATTTTTCATTTTGTTGTAATGGAACATTAAGAATTGAAATCTGCGTGACATCAGTAACAAGGTCTGTCACCGAGTAGTCACCAGACGTTTAATGACGTTTTTCTTGGTGTGTGATTTTTCCCTATTTTTTTAGGAAGGCCATTAAGAATTCGATAAAAAGCAACAGAATGAACGCTAAAACGGCTACTGTTACACCCTGCTCTAGAGCTTCCAATAAATGCCAAATAAACTAGAGAGAACTGTTTGAAAGTATCCAATGTTATCTTGGGCAGTCCATGAACAAACAGGAAGGCATTGAAGGCTAAGATAAGATAACAGACATGCCATCCCCTATTCTTTAGTACGTCACATAACCCTATTTCAATCCACTATGTTTACGTTAATTTTGTTTGCTTGGCGAGTATTAGAACAAGGCATGAAAACAATGAAAACAAAGATAGTTAGTGGTTTATAATAATGTTCTACAGTCGTAAAGGGAGATAATAAGCGTGAATATCGAGAAATGAAAATTAGCGTGCATGTTTCCTCTGGTAAGAGTTTACGTTTGCGTGACAGTACAGACAGCGCTGTTGGTATCACCGCCCAAGACACGCAACGCTTTACTCAAAAAAAAAAAGAAAAGCTGGCGAAAGAAAATTCTGTCTTGATTTCTTCAGCAATTTATTTCATGTAAATTGTATTTTTATTTTTATTTTTTATTTTTTATTTTATTTTAATATATTTTTTAAGTTACCCTCGACCCTCGACACGTGACCCTCGACTCTCGACATTTTACCCTCGACTCTCGACTCTCGACAATTAGTTACACTCCCTGAGCGCTTTGTTTACAACACATGATGACTGTATGCCATACCGTGGAACCCCGTTAATCCGATCACCAAGGGCCACAACAATCTAGCCGTATTAGCGGAGTAGCAGTATTAACGGGGGTTCTTTCACTGAGCTTTTGATCGGGCCAGAATTAAGTGGCCGTAATAACGAGGTGGCTGTATGAACGGCTGGCCGTAAAGCAGGGTCCATGGTATTACTATTCCAATTATTTTGCAAACAAAATCCTATTTTCAAATTATCAGATTATTACATCTATTTGTAATTGGACACCTACGCCAATCCCACGTCGAAGTACGTGTACTTTTAGTCCTGCAATGGTTCGTTCTAAATGTTTCCCTACTGTTTATAACACATGGACAATACTGTTGACATTTTCGCTCCGGTGGAGTTCTTGTCAGTATTGATACGATTAATTAGTAATAATTGGGCCTCGTGTCGTACAATTCAGAGAGTAGTTGTGCTTGTATTTTCAAGTCGGCATCGCGCTTTGCGCTCGTCCGATTTAATCACTCCCCCTGTACTCCATAAATTGTACTCCGCAAGGTCCCGTTAAAATTACCAGTTAATAACATTTCAAAACATTTTTTTGAAACAAACATTACGTGCTGATACGGAGTACTGACTTACCGTCCCTTTGGATGTCTTTCTGCCTCGTCCATGTTAGCGCGTCTGAGTCTAACAAAAAATAACGATGAAAAACTGATTGCCAGGGAAAATGGGGCATATGTCAAGTTTCATTAACGTGAAGTAACTGGATGAGAGACTGCGCTACCTCCACGGTGATCTAGGAATATAGGGAAAAAATCCCGTCACCTTTTGAAGCACTCAGCATTAGACAGTGAACGTAAAGTACTGAAGCGTATAACGATCTCTATCAGGGGCTTTTCTGTTTGGAACAATGCTGCCAGAAACTGGCGTTTTGTACCAGCGTTTTCTTTTTTAATTTAACGACAGCAATTAAGGTGCGTGTTCTTCAGAGATGAATCAGTTGCCATGAAAACTTCGTGACAACGCGAGTATATTGGGCTTAAAAGTTGTTAAATTGAGACACACAGAACTCTGACACACTGTGCCGTTTTTATTCACCTGAAATCGAAGTTTCATATTTTGAGACTTTGCTGCTGATGATTTGAGCGTAATTTATGAGCGCTCACTCAGTTACAATATAACGACCAGCTGCAAATTCATACAACTTGGAAGGCTAAATAATTACATCTTTTGAGGGAATGAATTTAAGGATTCGAAAAGGTTTTGAGATCAGTTTTCTTCTTTTATTATCATTGAAATTCCTTTGATAAAATAAAGCATAAGACGTGGTTGAAAGTTTCGTTGAGTCAAAGTGTTTGAATACTGCTCGGATTCACTGGCTCTTAATTTCATTTTAGCAAAACAACAATATTTATGTCTCTTTCAATTCCTTTTCAAAATTACAAGTTAGCACCACAGCGCTTTCAAATAAACTGTTTATCGTTTGCTTTACTAAAAGGATTCCTCCACCATTTCACACGTACGCAAACATCTTGAATAACAAATTGTTTATGGTCCAAGCAGGTGATAATCTAATGCGATGCTATATTATTCAGCCTAAATTTTTTTTATCTCGTAACAACTGCCAAGCGTTCTCCGATATCACACGGACACCCACACATGCTCCATATCACTCCTCCCCCGTCCCCAGAGTAAAGTAACAATCATGGAGAACACAAGGGACGAATAAAGACCCATGGATGTTAGCCAAGGTGACTTAAACATCAGTGGTGGTTCCGTTTTACGGAAGAGCAATAAATATTCATATCTGAACTGAGAGAATCCAGACATTATTTAACTGAAACAAATTTAGGTAAACTGGTTACACACGTTATTATGGCACTTGATCCATAGGGCATCTTGAAGAATTCAGCCTAAATATTTCAGTTAAGTTTGTACTGAGCAATTTTCCTCAATCTTGGATATTTTAAAATAAAATTGTCTTGGAGGAACTTGCAAGAAATAATAATAATAATAATAATAATAATAATAATAATAGGCAACGGCTAATGGCGGTAAAGTGGTAAAGTTAACGAGATGGACGTTTAAGGGGAAATGTTAGTTGTTATGGTGACGAATGAAAGTGAAAAACTTGGAAATGGACTTGCAAATTGAAACGAAAAGCAACGTTTCTCAATGGGAATTGCCCTCAAGAAATAAAATTAAACCTGCAACTTTGACGATATGAGCAGTAGTAAATTGTGAGTGTTTTCTTTGTAAGATGTCATATTTAGGCACATACTTTTTCGCCTGTCTTCATTTCTAAGAAAATATTTTGGATATTCTATAATCTTAAAACGCAGAGTGATTAAATGTTTTGACAGGTAAAAAAAAACAACCAAGTTATTAATATCTGAAGCATTTCTAAATTAACGTTTCAGACAAGTTTCGTTTACCGACATGTAACACAAATATTGAACATTTTACCAAATCCTTTTAACTAAAGGAACTATTTTTGTCAAATATACTGCCTTTTTTTCCGTTTTTCCAATCAAAAGAATCCTTAAAAGAAATGTCTGCTAAACAGAATATAGGTAATTATAACGAAACAAGGACCGCGATGTCTTTGAGTTCTCGAAGTGTTTTCAGTTGACTCTGTTGTTCTATTCCTGTTGTCGTGACTAGGCATTGTAATTATTTGGTTTTGATTTTACGACACTAGATTGAAATCCTCTTCTTTTGTGGTAATTATTAGCGGTTAAATGATAGATATAATTCTTTTACCGAATTTGCTCGTCTTGAAGTAGCCAAGCAACCCAGATCTCGCCGACTCGCGTTTAAGTGAAGATGACAAGTTTTCAAAGACATTTATTACAAGCTAACAATAGAGGTTCTGTGAACGTTAGAATACAATGTTTGGCCGCCTGTTTACTCGAACAATTGAGAGAAAATTTTATTTTTTCGCATTTTTCCTTTTGTTCTTACTTTAAAGAAAAGGGTAAAATCCGGAAGCAAAATGTTAGCTTGAAACAAATAACTATTGATTGCGAAAAAATGATCAGCTTTGTTCAGCATCTACTCACTCGAATTAATCCAGTATAGCGTTTGTGCATCTGAATTTTGAGACTAGGCACTAAAATGGTAAGCCGACCAACAGGCCATGAACGACTGGCAAGGAAATTCTGAACAGCTTCAGAATCAACAGAGCTCACAAGACACTAAGAGCGCATGACTGGAGTGTCTGAACAATCGACATAATTTCTTCTGAATTCAGAGGTGATACCCCCTCAGTTCGCAATGTTTCATCACGGCGGCCATTTCAAAAGTATAGTGCTGTCAGGCTTTCAAATCTAAATTTGGCGTCTAAAAACCTTTAACGATATTTCTATGCAATTCTCAATGTCTTGCTGTCAAAAGCGTGTGCATTCCTCTTTGTTATTGACCTCTGAACGAAACCCTTCAGAATTTCCTTGCAAGATCCAGGGACTTGATAAGTCCATTTTCAAGCTATAAAAGCCGACTTGCTCCTTTTTAGTAAAATACGTAAAATAAACTATTGGTTGGTACCTCATAAATTTTAAAATCTTGTGCGGTGTAACGGAAATCTTTAGTCGCTTTTATAACACAGACGCGAGGTAGACTTGCCGACAGAGAAAACATTTTCAATCAGCTAAACAAACCAAATAAAATTAAATTAATTTAGCTAAGGGATAATCCCTACTAACTTTGTTATCGTGCCACACAAACGAGAGGTGAATAAGCACATTTTAAAGTAACAATTGCTCACTTGATCGCATTGAACTAAAAGCAAACTGAAAGCGTGGTTAAATCTGTATGCACAGGGCTTCCTGTTTATTCATCCTTCTTTTTTTCGTTTGTAATCCTGAAGAATCCTCCAATTTGTTTAAGCAAACATGAACGCTTTTTTCCTGACCACCAACTCATTGATAATGCAAATTCACCCGGAGCCGACCGTGTTTGATAACTGTGCAAAGTCCGCTCACTATTTTGTTCGTATCAGTTGAGAATTTGCGCTCTTGATGTCTCGCCGCATATAATCTACCGACATGTTTTTTTAGTACCAACCTCTCTTCTATGGTGAATTTGTTCAACACAAACTTTTTGTTGATTGTAGTAACTCAGCGGTACAGTTGGATAGATCGACAGAGAGCGAGCCCTTGTGGCTGTAAACTGACTTGCTAGACCAAAACAACCGCAAAGAGAATAGTGATCGTAAGAAGTTTTAAGAGGACATTTAGGTTTCTAAGGAACGGGCGCTAATAAAAAATACAGATATCTCAAATCCTACATACACTAAAATTAGGAAGCGAAGTCTAATTCAACAAGCTCACGTTATTGACAGGTTTCAGAACACTTATTTATAAACCATACTGAAATAGTGCTCTGGTTATGCGGTAAAACTCTTCATCACAAAAATACTTTTTTGCTTACGAAAGCCACAGAAATGAAACTGAAATATGGTGGCTTATTCTGCGTGGATAAGGTGTGGAGAAAAAATTTTAACGTAATAATAGAATTTCCCGTGATTTCGATACCCTTTCAGCTGTACTTGACATCAAAACTAAGTAAAATCTGCATTTCAATAAAATGTATCAGGCTTTCTGGAAGGCACTCATACAAAACCTCGACAAAGTGAACAAGTAAGAAACTATTGCGCTAAACACAGCTAGTTATTAAGCCGCTTTCCTCAATCGTACCGCTAGGCAACGACTTTTTCCTTGAAAACTTGCATACAAAAAATCGCTCTCGACTTGCCGCCGCCGTGAATCAAGATAATTTCGACTAATTTGAGGAGAACAATAACGTACGTTTTAAAATATAACGTTTTGTACAAGGAAACCTAGACTAAAGTGACTTTTCCTGGCTGTGAATGCAGTGAAAATCCCCGGGAATCAATCTAGACAAAAAGATGTTGATTGAAGATTCTACGGAAACAAATTGTGTTAATGCGAGATAGCATCTGCCTGTTACGTGATTCGATTCGCTAGTGTACATTCGTCTGCTATTCTGTTCTTTATCAGTAATGATAAATCGTTTCTGTGTTTTATTCAGAAACACGAATTAACGTTATTATGAGATGTGTTTATTCAATATACCTTCCATTCATTTACAACCCGCTAATGGATGCTGTTGACAACGGCATCTAATCATTCCGCGTGATATTACAGTCAATGCGGACACAGATTTTAGCCACCGAATATTCATATTCGTCGATGAAATGAAGAATCACAGACGAGTTTCCCAGAGTTTCACAAGAACAATGATTACGACTACTCTTAGCCTATCTGGGAATCACTGTTACATAAGAGCCCCAGCTCTGATACAGGGTCTTACGCTGATGATCAGCTTAATTATTGAAAACTATACTTTGGAAAGCTGATTTTTTATCTTGCTAGCTTTTAATTATTTTATTCGTTTGTCTAAAATTCATTTTAGGTTGCATTAAATTACGGAATCGAGAGAGTTCGGAGAACTGAGAAAATGTAATTCAATACAATTTATTGCCACATTTTGAAACACATTCAAAAAATTCCTGCGCTTCTCGGTAAGTATTGGTTTTGTAATAAAATAACATGATAGTCCGAGGACAAACTTGATATCGCATTCTCGATATCATTTCCATATTGAACGGATCTATATCCTGACAATTTTACTCATTGATGACAACTTTATACTGAAATACGAAGATTGAAGAACTATATTTGTCACGGCAATAAGCCTTCGTTTAGGGGCTGCATTGAAGTCGAAGTCTGTCCTAAATATTACTCTACTATTATTACTTTTTAGTTCTAGACTTTAAGAGCCGACCTTTTCAAGCCAGTTTCACGCATAACAATACAATACAATACAATACAATACAATACAATACTCTATTTAACGAGGAACATACGCTTTGCTAAATGGTTTAGTGAAAACTGACAAAACTTTACAGATATGCCACGAAAAAAAATAAAATAAAATATATAAATAAATAAATAGATAAAAAGATGGACCTGATTTTCTCAACTCTAGCCGGCGACCCAAAACGGATCCATTTTACAGGGAGACGAGAATGGGCCAATTCCGATATATTAAAATTCTAACTTGGCTCCGAGGCTTAGGGGAATAAAACAAAAGAAATTAATTATTCATCCCTCATCCTCGATGCGATTTCTTTTGTTTCATTCCGCTAAGCCTCGGAGCCAAGTCAGAATTTTAATATATATATCGGAATTGGCCTATTTTACCTACTACGACATTCTTCAAATTCATGAGGATATGCTCCTGGCTACAAGCAAAGCAGTTTATAAGAAACTTGACAAATGCCAAAACACTGAGAATCCGGTGCTAATAACAGCCAAACGATCGAGAAACAGTAATTACAACAAGTCATTGCTTTATGATAGTTGGGAAAGTAACTCCGTACAACTCCCCCACATCACCTGGAGGTAGGTAACGAACGTCCCCAAAGGGTGTGGTTTTGAGTCGCTTTGCCCTAAAATAGGGTCAGTAATATTTTGACCATTTTGGTCTAAGAATGGAGTTCTGTTACTGCACTCTGGTCTGCAAAATGAGTGTAGTTTTAGAAGACATTAAATATCCTTGTTTTGTCTTTTGTTTTGAAAAATGCACCGATTTTGAATGACTTAGGCCGAAATTTTTAAAACTTCTTGCAGTGGCAGAAGATTCAGGCGCTTCGATGTTACCAGCATCTGCCGTTTTTGAAATTTCATTCAGCGGTTTGTAGTAAAAATTTCGGCCTAAGTGATTCAAAATCGGTACATTTTTATGACAAAAAATAAGAGATATTTAGATGGTTTTCGAGGTATTTAGCAAATTTTTAATGATATTTAGGAGATTTTTTGAGAATTTCCGAAAAGATATTGAGGCGATTTTACGCGATATTTGTGGAAAGGTTTAACTTTTTTCGTGAATATTGTTTATTTGCGCCGTTGTAGTGTCATTTGCGGCCATTGCGCTTGGCCCTCGGTATGTAAATGACACTGCATGGGCGCAAATAAACAATATTCCCTCAAGAAGTCATGTTGTTCCATTATTTCAACTCGTCGGCAAACAGAGCCATTCCGCCACCTAATATGCCGTCAACGAATGAAAGAGAGTGCTCTTGTTATGAAAAATTCTTAAGCAATCTCAAAGCCATCCCCTAACGACAAGTATACGAGCTACATCGCAAAGAGATCAGAAGTGCGCTGGAACCTGAAAGACCGCATCGAAATTCCTTTGTTATATGAAACGTTTTCAATTATCTTTCATTATTTTTTATTGCCGAATCACTTTTTAGACGGACCGGCGCCTCATGTTTAGATTCAACTGTTTTTTTTTTTTTTTTTTTTTTTTTTTTTTTTTTTTTCCAAGACTTTCAACCCTCAACCAAGAGGAAACATATTGCTTCAGATGGACTAAAATAAACCCTGGACCTGAAACGCACTCTCCTGTAGATTCGCGCAATTCCAATGAAAAACTATAACTTGCTAGCGAGGTGTTTTAAAAATACTTTGTTATTTCTTTCTCCATATTTAATCGTCTTAAATTTGAATCCATTTTTCCGTAACTCTACAGGCGTTAGAGGAGAAACACCCTTTAAAGATAATCTTTTTTAAAACCCCTTGTGCATATTGTAAATTGTTTTGAGACCCTGGCCAAGCAAAACACTGCATGACGTCATTAATAATACGACCTATACTGCATTTAAATTAAACATGACTGGGAAATAAAACTGATCAAAGCTCAGTAAGGGAAAACTACGTAAAAAAGGTTCAAAGTCCAACTCAACTGGAATTACTAACAGTTGCTGCGCTAGACTAATCTTTTCCAAAGACCCTCTCTGCATGAAAGCCGCTTCACATCACATCGGTTAGCCTATATATATCTTAGTTAGCTACTTTCACCTCAGCTCATTGGCTTAGCTGATATATTTTTTAACAGTTTAGCACTTAGGTTCTTCAAGCAGCTTTCACAAAGACAGTGCAAAGCAAATGGAAACCAAACAAGTATGCCCGTAGCCACTTTAGACGCCTTTGGCTTGTGTGATTCTCATAGTTATACCATTTAGCTAAAGCAAATTGCTCACAGATGATATTTGAATGTCTGAGGCCTCGACTGCCGAGTCACTGTCGTTTGTGTCGAGCAACTCACCGTAAATTTAATTTAATTTAACTTGATTAGTAAATTGTGAAACTCTGAAATATTCAGCCAACTTGACAGGAAATTCTACTTGATTCCTTAAAGCTCTCTTTCCCTTTACAAGAAAATGGAAAAAGTAAGATCGCATACTTACCTCTCTTACACGTTAGTGGCTCAGTTTGTCGAACGCGGTGTTTACTTGAGCACCGGCAAAATGAGTGGGCGATGAGCGAACGTGGATAAAAAAGACGAAGACAGGTTTAACGAGATAGACGTTTTAGGGGCCAGTTCGGTTTCTATGGTGACAATGATTAAAATAGACCCTAACGCTTCCTTAATTTAAGTCGTGTTATCTCGATTTAAAAATAACCAACTTGAGATGATAAGTAAAGAATCTTCACATAACGAGTGCAACAATTTAGGGTACTTTTTTCCTTATTTACATCACAATTTAGTTTTATTTGCAAAATAAATTTAAATTGTTTTCTTGATGACTTATCGGCTAGTAACCTTAAAAAGTCGATGTGTTAAAAGCTACAGTTGTATGAATGATTTCATTTCATTTTCAAACTACCACAGTGTAGTCAGCATAGAATCCTACTTCTAGAATGACACAAGATATCAGAAGTGGTGAATATTTAATTAAGCCTTTCAGGAATCCTGACCCGGCGGAAACCATTAGCTAAACACCTCTTTCAAATTAAAAAGCAAACAGCAAACCAACATATTGATTTCGCTGACTTACATTTTACATGCAGTTGCAGGCCTTTAACGAAATCTTTGTTAGGAGATCTACAGTGACCGTGATCAAACTTATTACCAGCTGCAATATTTTTCCTCTTTACGAAACTAGGCAACAGAGCTTTCTCTGAGGTCTGTGTTAAATGATGAATTTCCATTTACAAGTCTTCGCAACATTAGAACGTGCTCTTATTGCGTAATATCCTCTAGTATTTATGTTAGCTTTTGTTCTTTGCTTAAAATCATCAATGATGGGTTTAGGAGAGGTGTCAGCTTCGAGCATTAGTGTAACTGATATCAACTGTCGATTGCATAAATGTCTAGAACAAATTTGCATAAAGTTGCTGGCATGACTGAGTTGCTACGCCGATTTCAAATGGATCTGAGTTGTGATTCGAATCACGTACTCTTTAGGGACGGACCATTGTTTTTTTGGAGGGGGTATTTGGGCAATTTCCTGAAACAATTCCTGCACAGCGAAAACTGTTGAAAGTAAAATGGTGCAAGGGGAGCGATGGAAAAAAAAATCGAGCAAATACTTTCAGGTCCTGTTCTTTTGATGTTAAAAAAGTGTTTGCAAAAGCTTTTGCCTACCCAAAAAAATCATGCACAACTTAAAATTAAAGGTGAGAAAAAAAAATCATGTCCCAGAAATTTGCCCAATCCCCCTACCTCCCCCCTCAAAAATTAATGATCCGTCCTTTAGAGCACCATGGGAACTGCTCATCTGAAGTTTCATTCACGCCGAAGCTAAACCTTATTCAAGTTCTTTATCAGGAAAACGTTTCGCTCACTTTCTAAAAACAAAGAATTATAAATCGGTACTTTAAAAAAAGACGCAAGCCTGGTTCATTTAACATCAGGATTATCCCTACGTAAAGAAGATACAGGAAAATTCTTCTTCTGAAATTTAACCCATTGGAAACTAGCTCGTGCCCTACCACCACTTCCATAAAATTATGTTGGTCTTCTTCGTCCGAGAAAATCGAGGCGAGAAGCTCTGACACAAACTAGCCACGACACAGGTCCTCACCCCTGCCGTGCACAGTTTATAATAATGATAATAATAATAATAATAATAATAATAATAATAATGATAATAATAATAATAATAAATATCATAGTGTCTCAGTCACGTTTGTGGTCCATTTATTAAAGTGTCAAACCATGCAGCCTGGGAGAAACCAATACTAATAAGAGGACACAAACTACTAAAAAATACGAAACTGAGAAGACTAAAATATCTACACTAAAACTCCTTAGCTGACTGCCAATTGACCTTGGTAGTCAGCTAGGGATTTTACCTTTGCAGAATATGAACGGGCAGAAAACTTGATAAGACGCAATCTTAGCACGGTGTATTTTTCAGTCATGTTTCATATGTGTATATTCATTCACAGTCCAAAGACAACTTTTAGTTGCCGTTGCCGAATTTTACGACGGTGTCTTGTGTTGAATTTAGTTCATTCTAAATTCAATAAGAAATTTTAAAAAGTAGCTCATATGACTCACTTTTCACGCCAACGCTTGTAACTTGATATTTTTGTCTTCCTTACAACGTAACATGACACCCTTGTTTTCTCGAAAACATACAGAAGATTCTTTATTTGAATCCTGACAAACACACCAGCGTAGTTAAAAACAGCAGGAGATATCTCTTGAACCGGGCCAGGGGTAATTCCAAAAGATACGCAGTCTCACTCCAATTTTCCACTCCATATAGAGCTACGTGGCTTTCTCGCATAGTAATGTACAAACTTTAGGTCAGTTATCTTCTTAGCATTCCATGTCCGCCGGTCAAATATGTCCACAACGGCAGAGATGAATCGATTGTTGGTCGTCGGTAAGAAATTCAATAACGCTCCAAAATCACGTGAACTACAGGTTATCACCGTTGACTGGAACTACAGTTGAACCCACCAATTCGACCTATTTCCGGTATGCCATAATTAGGAAAATAGTAACTACAGTAATCAAAGATTACGAGTGCGTTCGACACCGTCACTTTAATGTATACAGTCAACTCTCGCCTTGCAGACACCCCGTTGTTACGGACGCCCGCTATTACGGACAAAATCCAGATCCCCGGCGAAAGCAATAGAGGTTTAATTGTATACTTTAAGTGATTTCACTAGCTGACTTTCAACCTCTGACTATTTCTGAAATCAGCATTTTTCATCAACAACCGAGGTTTTAGGCCCAGTTCAGACGCCGAACTTTTCATGAGCCGAACTTAATTCGAATTTGGACCGACCCAAATTATCAAAAGTACACCTGTTGATTCAGACGTCGAACTTAATTCACCGAACTTAATTTAGTTTGAACCAAAACACATGGAAACATCAGCGGTTTTCAGGCAAGGTGTATGCATTAGGTTCGGCACATGAAAAGTTCGACGTCTGAATCAAAGCCGTTCCAAAGCCGAAATTCCCGGCTGAGCTAGGCGGGAAGAACGGCTGGGCCGTTCCAAATTCAAATAGCCGTTTTTAACTGATTCAGACGCCGAACATTTCATGTACTTAATTCAACGTATTAGGTTCGGCTCATGAAAAGTTTGGCGTCTGAACTGGGCCTTATAGAGAGATATATAAGTGTCGAAGTCTATTCCAGTAGAGGGGTCCCCTGTACTGAAGACTATGGACTAAAACAGTAATTAGCGATAAATGATAAGCATTATGGAATGTAATATTTATTGACCAAAGGCCAGAAAGAAGCACTCCAAGGACAAAGTTCATCAGTAACCGACTGAAGTGTTAGTTTAAGTGTAACGAAAAGTTTAAATTTAAGTGTATACTTCAAGCAGTCTCGTAGCAGCTTTGAAGTGACATTTTTTATTATTATTTAAATTCCACCTTTGGAGTTCAAAATATATAAGCGGTTAAATACATGTAACCCGGTGAGTTCAAGTTAGGGGAGTAAAACTGTAATAACATTTCACGAAGTACTGAACTTGCAAGCCATCTTCCCGATGCGTGACCGTGCAGGATACACTGAAGAAACCTCTACTAGAATCCGACTCAGACAGAAATGCTTAAAAAAATAAATGCAATGATGCAAGGGACCGCAAACGAAAATACTGCCGGTATACGTAGAATCTGTAAAAGATCTGACCAACCAAAATTAGAAACATAACAATGAAGGGTCATGAAGAAAGGCTGATTACTACCCAGATGACTTAACGCGACAACAACATGCTAGAATCCAAACTGAAAGCCAAGGATTGCAACCGTGGACAGCTGTTTCGACCTTGTTGGGTCTCGTTAGCACAGTGTAGCAGCAAGAAGTAAAGTCATCGGCTGGTTGACCGATCGTCTAGTAAATGCGCTTGGTAATGACCTCAGATGAAACTCAAATCCAAAAAAATCACTTGAGCAGGACGAATCATTTAGGACTAACATGTACGCTAGCTACTACTCTGTCATTTTACGTCTTTTGAGGTTCTTTGCAAACTAAACGTTGACCTGCAGAGATAGTGATCTGGATCTACTGTAAAAAAGCCACAACATATCTCCCTCCATGCTTATACCATATGTAATGTATATTCATCGTTCACGCTGAGAGCATATGTTTTACGCTTAGTGTGGTAAAGATATTTGTTATTGCATTTTGCCTGTGTCTTCGTCTTCTGAGCGCTTGTAGGGTCTAGGAAAGAAGCGAAACACAAAGTGTTTAATTAATATTCCACGAGGTCCGGCAGACAATAACTGAGCTTTTCAACTTCTGTTATTATTTTTTGTGTGTTATTGGCACAGGTACAAACTATGTTACATAGATTTTTAAAACGTCCTTACTCAGTCGAGTCCAACGTATGATCGATCAGTCAATAAAAGAAAAACAAATCAATTTTCACGATATCGTGCGAGGAATCGCCATGGCATATTCGAATGGATGTTCCTGAAAAGAAAAGGTCCAGCGCTAGCAGATGTTTGTCAGCGTCGAATCAGTTGGTAGCAGCTCATTGTTTGTATAAGCCCCTATTGTCAGTCACAGAGTTTTCGAAATTATATATTATAAATTCAAGGCGAGTTTCTTTATTTTCAGGCTGTAGTTATGCTTAGGAAGATCCCGAAACTTTCGATTAATGCCTAAAGCTACAGAATCGGAAATGTTTCATATTAAAATAACAAGTTGTGTTTTTTTTTTTTTTTTTTCATCCGATTAACGATGTCAAATTACGGTTTTAACTTTTTGGCATATGAAAGTGCCGCGAAACACCACCTTGCAAGCTGATATTTTTAATTGACTATGAGATCACGTATTGTTTCTGAAACAAGTCAAGCCGGTTTAATTAAGAAAGAATCTTGTTTGACTTGATTACGTAGGCGTGAAAGGAATGTTGCTGATGGTATTGTCTCCAAAGAGCGCGTGGTCTTTGAAAAGAACTATGTGCTCTCTCTTCATTTTTCTTCGCCAGGAGAAAAGCTTAATTTGCGGGATAATTTAGCAGGATACTCACAGACTTTGGCTGAACACCTGGAACCGCTTTCACGTCTTTTAACAGACACAGAATACTTGAAATTGGTGGCAGGGAATGAAAGGTAAATAACACTGACACAATGGCAGGGTGATTTTGCAATTCAAATGACCTCTCAGTCACAACACGAGGTGTTCTCATCGTAAAATCTTTAAAATTGTAACGCTCTTCAGCGTGCCCCGAGCTGCCTTGAAGAAAGCAACCTGTTACAGCGACTGTGCAGTAATTATTAAGCTTAACGCCAGAGGTAGGAGAGTGTGTGTTGTTCTTAGTCTGTTTGCTATCTAATCATGTTACTCCGAGAATGAGAGAAAATCATTTGGAAGACGTTGATCACTATAAAACTTTGGTTAAAAAAAGATGAAAACAAAGCGAAACCGCAAGAAAATCTTTGGTTTTTATTACTGAGCCAGCGGCGACTTGTGTCATTTTTTATACGTCTACCTTCGCAGGTCTGACTAACCGGTGATTTTAATTCCTCGCTTTTTCGAGGTTTATATAAATATAACGCTCGTTTCGGCAAGTACATTTTATGAATATTTGTCATTTCACTCTCACCTATGGAATATGGAATATGTCCTCTGAGGCGACCAAGCCGAAATTCATGGATTAGTCGAGAGCTTTGTTTAATCGACGTCTCTGTATATTCTATTTACTGAAACTATGTCACGCCTGCCATTGATTTAAGTTCTGATCGATCGATTCAACGACCAAATTTGTTGTGGTTCTGCGTTAGGCTTTTCATTGATAATTATGCTGGTAAAGAAGAGAACCTAAGTTGTGATCTTACGGCCATTATCGCCTTTGTATTAAATAAGTCGACGGTCAACAAACACCGACCGAACACCATTGACAGCTCTTTTTGGTGTCCACGCGTAATGAAACGCATTGACATATGTCATGTCATCGCGGGTGCCCCGCCGTATTGTATATTGACGTTATCTACCGGGCAATAAGTTTAGGTTGCATCTTATTGCTTGCCTCGTATTGTCTGTCAAATTACATTCTTTTTCCATGGCACAACCAGAATGTCATTAATAAACAATCGGGATTAACAAACCACCCTGTGTGCCCCACGCCGTCCCTCGAGGAATGAGAGACCATGACACAGGCCACCTGCATGGAGCTTCCTGCACGACTGTCCAAACGGAACAATGTCACGAAAACACGCAACCACATAGGAAATAGTTTTGATGTAATAACACAAACGGTGCGACATGCTGAGTGCCAAGCATTTCATTTTCAAGCATTTGTGTTTCGCTGCGCAAAAGTGCAACTGAGAACGAAATGGAAATTCAACGCAACGAACATCTATAAATCGACTACAGTCCAACCTTCATTTGCAGCCACCTATCTATCTACAACGTCCAACCGCGCGTCGTTGGTCTTTGCTTCGGTTTGGTTTCTGTTTTAATTTTTTATTTTGATTGTGTTACATATATAAGCATTGTTTAAAAATATAAATGTTTCAGCCCCCGAAAAAAACAACAGAGGTCATATTTACACCATTAAATAAAATTACCTCCCCATAACGGCTGCCTCTCTACCACGGCCACTTTTCTCTGTCCCCAACGTGACCACTGTGGAAAGGTTCGACTGTATTTCTAAAGAGCATGCGGTTTGCCCTTAAAGCATGTTTGTTCACGTTTTGTCCACTGAATTCTATTCAGAGAACGACGCTGTTCGAGGTCTGAATTACTTTTGATAGACGTTTTTTTTACTGTTCGGAAAAAATCCTAAAAAGACGTGAGAAAAAATTGTTGTGTTCGAGTTACGTTCCACGGCGTACAAACGTTAGATGGAAAAAGTTTTTGACACCGAAACTATACCGGGGGGACTGTGCAAGCGCCACAGCATGCAGCAGCAACAACAACAACAACAACAACAACATAAACAACAACAAACAATGCAATGTGATAATGGACCTTGTATGGAGTCTATACCTTGATGTGAAAATGAAAAAGTTTATGTAGTACATGTCTTTTACTATTCCAGCTGACGCAGGGTTTCGTGTTACTAGTAAAGTTCGGTTAACAGTCAGCCATAAACATATATCACCTCCACAAGGGATACGAAAAAAGAAAGATAGGCCATTTTGATTCGACTTTACCAACTGCAGGATTAAAACAAAAGATTGTATACGTTTCCTAGCGACAGAGTGCTTTATTTTGTTTTATTGCGCCGAGCCCCGGAGATAGAATTTCAATTACTACAGTTGTTATCCTTGTTCTAAAAGTTTTAATATATTATTTTTCGTGGTATTATATTACGCAAGGTAAGGCTTCATCCCTTTTGTCTAATGGCCGGAGAGTCCAAGATGCCTTTTTACAAGGTTTCCTGTCGAAGACATGATCCAATCTATGCCAAATCGCTTACAAACAAAAATCACGAATTATCCACGTTTCCGCTAATAATATAGACTGTAGGTAGTGGAAATACTACATGGTGATTTTGTTGCTGGTAAGCATTACGTTAACCTATAATAACATTTTGCTTATCAGAGAGCAGAGCTTTCAAAGCAATAACTTCTGTTCATGTCGCTATGGACACTGCACACGCTTTTCTGGAATGTATAACCAGTTTAACAAGTTTCAAAAGCTGGTTCTTCCGGTACGTGACCAAACGTATGACTGCAAGAGGAGGAGGAGCAAACTGATATCCAAAGTTCACGTGTGCCTCAATCAAGGAAGATTAACAAAAACAACAACTATAGTAGATATATCAGCTTAAGCCATTAGGTACATCTCGTGAAGGCTTTGTGTGTCACAATGTTTTTGTCGAAACTTTCGCCACTTCTTGATTTACATAACTCTGGAAAGTGCTTTTGACAATGGCATTACAACGCATGACGTGTCAGAGCATGTTATTGCATTGACTTATGATTGACATCAACAAGAAACAACTGAGATAGCATTCAGTCCCGTTCTCAGCATGCAACACTTGTGGCTGTCGGCTGTGTGAGAGTAAACGATTTGAGTGCGTTGAATCATCCACAACAGGTATGTGTTATTGTTTTCAATATGTTATCCGCCCCACAACGATAAAGATGAATATTTCATCAGTAGCCAGACTTTCTGTCTCACTTCAAGTGTTTGGATTCAATTCTTATATTTGAGAAATATCTGGCCTTCTTCTCGTGTTAAGCGTTTTAACGATATCGGAGGGCATATATTAGTCACAGCTCGTTGTGCGATATTATATAGCGTTAGACGAGCTTGCCGAAGATTATGGTTCAAGTCTTGAACTCGTTATTTTTCGAATGGTTCAAATGTTGAACATCTTTGCCCTTTAGTTTGGTTATTTTTGAGAGGGATGTTGGTCAGTGATACAAGCTGTCACGTGAGTTCTCCCAGCAGAAATAGAACCACAATCATGAAAGAACGTATGACCTAGCGCACACTGGTTCAGTGGTACAACACTCTACCGCGTTACAGCGGCACGTACAGGGGACAGGTGGAAGAGTTAGCCGTATAACTGCAACTACTAGCTTGAAATGCGATCAACTTTCGGACACAAGCTGCTTGGACCCGTTTTGTGGACAAGTGAGATGTTTGAAAGGATATGACGATAAATGTTAAAGATTTGAGAAAGTTTATTATCGTTACTGTTGTTCAAGACCAATGGTCTTTGCGTCTTGACGGTGTTGGAAAAACCTTGTTATTCCTAACATCGTCCTAATAGTATTACAGCAGGAAGTCGGAAAAGAGATTATTAAAAATATCTCAACTGACAACAAGTCGCATCTACTCGCGTTTTGCATACATTAGCATTGGAGCTCTTGGTGCAGCATTTTGCCGCTATTCAACGCTTTCTTATGCCAACAATTATCAGTTAATTGAACCATGTCATTGCATATGTTCAGGACAAAGATATGAAACGACTGCTACTGCAAACATGGTGAAAACATTAATTTCACCAGTCATTTTCTTTTTTCTTTTATCAACGAAATTCTCTTTGTGATTGCTCAAGGAAACTCTAGTTTTTTTTTTACTTCACAAGCAGAGGAAACGGTTAATATAAAATGCAGAGCCAGTGGGAGTTAGCTGGAGATTTCGTGATATAAAATGGTAACACCTTTCATAAAAACATCGCTTCTGACCCGTTGTTAAGTAGAGGAAAGACACAAGTCATCGATAGTGGCATTTTGATTTATTGCAGCACTTGAAACGCTTTCATTTTAAACTCATATGTTTCCTTACCTCAGTACAACTATCTGTTGTTGAGGAACAGCTGTCATATTGGTAAAGGTGTCGAGCAAATTGTGATCCCAGTAATATTTCAGCTTATCTGTTTTAATTTAACACATTATTGGTTGATTCGTTCATTACTATGGAAGGCTTATATTCCTAATATCGATATATCCAGTCCAAACTAAATATTTAAAGACCTTCAGATATTCCCGATTCACATGGTGATATTTTTTTGTTTATTGTCAATGACGCCGGCAAGGAAATCAAAAACAACAACGGCTTATCAGAAGAGCAGTGAGCAATTGCACACTGACACAAAGAAAACTTCGAGTGAGAAAAAAACAGAGTTTCCCACCAAACCGGTTTTTGTTTGTGGCAGGTGCCAGAACAATTAACTCATTAAAAATTGAATAGAATTGTCTCTGATGGAGTCCTGTCTTACTCTATTCTAACAACACGATGGATTTTTGACGCTAATTGAAATTATTCTTTTGGCAAATGTTCTTCAGTTCGACTGACTAAATTCGACTTCCCGAAAGTTTCACGAGGCAGAAGATCACATGACGTCATTTGATATGAGACGACCTTGTCATTTACGTTTTTAACAGTTGCCTTAATCTGTTCTCAGAAGCCAAGAAAGGAAGATGGATGGTTCAGAAAGGCCAGAGAAACGAAGGTAAATTGTGGGATTATGATCTAATTCATATCGTATTATTGACTTCGTGAAGTTGTCTTTGCTCTAAGTCCATCTCTAAGAACACATAGTTGCAATTTATTATGTTTCAATTAAAACTTTATGCTTCTTTGGATGTTTTCACTGTGCTTATTTTGCTATATATACTTGCCTTAAATTTCTTAAATTATTTATACGTGTTCACTATATTTACCTGGTCGAAAACCATCGTATGCTTCGACTAAAGCCTTAAAGGCAACGCGACCGAGAGGTCAAAGGGCTGGGTTCAAGTATAGCTCCACCCCATTCCCAAGCAGGTGTTGACCTTGGTAATCCAAGTTCAACACCTCGTTTACACCCCTAACATTACTGAATAATATTGAGATTGGCATTTCCCCTGCCACGTTACCTCTTCATTTACGTTTTCCCTGGAAAGCCCAGTTAGGAAGTTGTCCTTGACCGACTGATCGACGGTCCGATTGATTGATCCATTCATTATTTTAACAATTAAACTTCAGTTCAATTATTTCTTGAAATTGTAGTCCTAAACTAATATGTCTTTCTAATGCGGTTTTCCACAGGAAGCTTGATGAGGTCCAAGAAGTGTCTGGTAGGTAGTATTGTAGAACTCTTGAGACTCCTCCGATTAAGTCACCCTCACTCTGTGTTCCGTTCCTTGTTGATAGGGAGATTAAGTGATAGAAAACACCCATTAAATGTAGCTTTTGAAGACAATTATGTGTATTTGCAGCCGAGTCGTTTTGGTGAATTTCACCGCGTCTATCAGCTCGCGGTTCATAGCGACGGAACGATTGAGTTGCGGTATTCTATTGAATCTGGCAGTAGGGGACCATTAGGGTGTGGCTGAGCTAAGAAAGATTATGGCAAAAGCATTCGAAAACAGATGTTTCCTAGTTTCGGAAGAGTTTCGGATTTTGAAGAACTTTATAGCTTGGCCGATTTAAGTTTGCCTTGTGATACTTATGTTCCCCGCTGGAAACATAATCTACTTTTATGGGCACCCAATGCGTACAGAAGGCTTTATGTGTTGGACTACTTTGTTTTATAGTTTTTGCCAGTAAGCAGACAAAGAACCGGGTTCCAGCTAGCTGTAAGGAGATAGTCGGTAGGGTAACTAGTCTCATGGTGAATTCCGTTGACAAATCTTTGTATATAAATGTGCTTTTAGAAACCAAATGTGGCGAATCCCTCCAAGCGCCTTCGCCACAGATGACTCTGGGAGAACGCAAAAGAAAGGGACCTAGGGTGCTGGTAAACAAACTGAACGTCAATCATGACATCATCGAGAGATTGCGACGGATCACGAAAATGTGTGGAAAAGAGATGGCGGCTGGAAAAACGCAAAGTCAAACTGCTGAGATGTCCGAAGCTGGCGGATCAAATCCAGCAGAAAACAAAAAGGAGATAACAAATGGCTCTCACAGTGTTAAAGAAGAAGAGAAAAGAGCGCTGCAAGAAGGAAGTACAGAACCATCAAAACATTCAACACCAAGTAAGTGTTAACTGCACTAGGTTCAAAGTGTGAATGGCGTTTAAGAAATGTTGAGATGGTCATAAGAGATCGTGTCTTCGCAAAAACGAGCTAAATTTTCTTCTGTTTCTAGGTGTGACGCTAATTCAAAATGGTGTGAAACACGACGAAACAGTATTGACTGAGAGTGGGACACATAAATCAGAGGGTGACGACAACGAAATGAAGCCTCAGACAACCGCTGATGTTAACATCCTTAGAGAGGTAAATATGCTTATTAAAAAAAAAAGTAGTAAAGGTTTAATCTGTACCATTCCTAAGGAATGGAGGAACTAAAATAGTGATCAGTCCTGGCTTTCCTCAAATAACACGATTACAATCGAATATGGCATCTCCTTACCAACCCCCTCCCCCACCTCTACAAGACTGCCCGTCACCAGTTTTCTCCAATCATTCACTGGTACACGTTTATACACCTTGGCATAGGGAAAGGCACTGTGAATATATAATACATTCGACTGGTCGGTATGTGGGAACTTACTCCTGTTGGGAATGATGCCAACCAAAACTGTTGAGTAGCGTCTGTGACTCACTGATTGATCTCTTTACCATATATCTTCCAAGCAATTTCTTTCCCATGACTAAACATTCTGTTAAAGCTTCAAGAGGTGAAAACAGTTTTGTGATCTCGTTCTTGTTTTAGGTGCTGAAAGAAGTAATCGAGCAGCGTACCAAGATTATTGAGGAAGCCGTAGCAGAGGATTCAATTAAACTTCAAAATCGCATACGGGAGTTGGAAAGAGAAAACAGGGAACTGCAATGGAACGCTAGAAAGCTGTTTAATGCTTTTCGACAATTTCTTATCGCAAATGAAAAGGTGCGGCTATTGCACTTACGTTATGTTCAAAAAAAGTTTGCATTTCAGACACTATCATCTACTGTTTTCAATTATGATGATGATCATGCAGCCAGAGTAAAGTTATCAACAACGGGATAACGCGCACATCGCAGCCTGAAGCTGAGGAGATTATTTACATTAATTTTTGTTTTTGATTTCAGAGAAAACAATCAAAGATATCCCAGAGTGTTCAAGTTAACATTGATTCGGTAAATGTCTCTGATATTTCTCATTAATTACTACAAGTATCAACGTAACGCCAGGCTTTATGTGTAGACAGCACTTTATACCAATGTATCATTCGGTAACCCACGCTGGGTGCTTTACCAAAAACGTATATCAGCTTATATCTATACAACGGTTTCATTTTCTAATTTTACAGAGTCTTGGACGTGAAGTTCCTGCAAGTCCTGTTACACCGGTGCCTCAAACTACTTCTTTTACAAAACCCACTGGTCTAGTATCTACTGCTGCAGGAATGGCTCAAGCCATTTCTCTCACAAAACCTGATGGCCTGGTATTCACTGCTGAACGAATGGCTCAAACTACTTCTATCACAAAACCTGTTGGTCTAGTATCCATGGCTGGACGAATGGCTCAGACTACTTCTGTCACAAACCCTGCTGGCCCGGTATCCAATGCTGCACGAATGGCTCAAATTGCGTCCGTCACAAAACCTGTTGGTCTGGTATCAAATGTAGGAGGAATGGCTCAAACTACTTCTGTTACAAAACCTGTTGGCCCGGTATCCAATGCTGAACGAATGGCTCAAATTACGTCTGTCCCAAAACCTGTTGGTCTGGTATCATCTGCTGGAGGGATGGCTCAAACTACTTCTGTCACACAACCTGCTGGTCTGGTATCATCTGCTGGAGGAATGGCTCAAACTACGTCTGTCACAAAACCTACTGGCCCGGTATCCCCTGCGAGTGGAATGCCTAGCTCTGGTCCGTCAATAACACCTCGCCCAACTTCCCTTGCAACAATTGTTATCTCGGGATCGGATCCAGGATTGACTCAAAAATCGACTGCTCAACGATATTCTGTTCAAGTGGCTTCAAATGCTAATTCTCATTCACAGCGCAAGTCAACAGAACCACTCACGTCTACAGCTGTTGTCTACACGGTGAAACCCAGGCTTGCAGAACTAACAGTGCAGCACGATGCAAATGAAAAACAAAACTTTTTCCAAGCCTCCAGTTCTGATGTAATAGTCAGTAAGGCAACGTATCTACAAACGAGAAATGGACGATCTCTAGAAACGCCACTCTCCAAAACATTTCATCAGCCTCGACCACTTGAGCCGAGGAGTGCTGCTTCCGACTTACCACTTAAAACTATATCTCTTTCCCAAACAGACTCAAGGCTAGAAATGATACGTCAAAAGCAGCAAACACTACTACAGCAAAGGGAACTTCTGCGGCAGCAGGAGCAGCAACAACAACGTTTACCTGGCACTTCGGTTTCACCTGCACAACATTCAACCGAAACAACAGCTTCACTTTTACAGCAGTTGCAGCGACAGCAACAACTTCAACAACAGCAGCATTACCATAGAGTGGTACACCAAGAACAAAAATCACAAGTCCGACATCTGTCAACCCCGCCAGGTCAGGAGAGTCAACCGGAGCAATACCGCAGACAATTAGAAACACCCATTTCGTCAATCTCTGCAATGGTCCAACAACAAAAGCCACAATCCAAAGCAGTGGAATCTTCTTCGATTTTGTTGCAGGAAAAGCAGCAATTAATTCGTTCTCCAATCCTATCAACACCACAGCAAAGTAATCATTCATCGAGTAATCAAGAAACCCAAGGCTCCATCTACTCTTTCGTTCAAAAACAATCTCAACCCAGCACTGCTTCAAATCTTCCTACGTCTTCAATCACTTTTAATGCAACGCATCTTGACAATGTTTTGAATCGTGTTGAAAGACCGCTAATGAGTTCTGCCGGCAAGAGTCAAATACCTGTCGTACCTTCAGGACAAGTGCAAGAGTCCCAATCTACCTTCCTGAAACAAACATCTGTTAGTAATCAAAGATCAAACTTGCTGAATTCAAACACTATAGTCCAGGATCATATAAATAAGATTGTAAATCATCCCTACAGCGGACGACTCGGATCACTCGGCAAAGCTACTGCAACAGAAATGAAAGAAATCCCAAGTACTGGAGGACAACATAGCGCCACCTTACAACGCCATGAGAGTACCTTACGTCGTTCGTCATTGTCCCAAGATGTTGCAACAGTGCAGTTTAGAAAATCGTTCCCTCGAGAAACGTTTAGCCCACGAACTGCACTGGCCACAAATCAAAGAGACAATTCTCGACCACCACCAGAACGTTTGCAACAGCGAGCACATGTACAAAATCCAAACAGTCAAATGCATCCTCAGCATGATCATACAGGCAGACAACCACAAACGTCTTTAAACAATACGCACAGCACGTTTGTAATAGCAGGAGAAAACGCTAGTAACGTGAAAGATTCGCAGTTATCTAAAGAGGCTTCTTCTACGTTGTCGACTGTGGTGGCCTCAACCTACAGACGACTTGAACCAAAACTCCAAGACAAGCAACAGAGCATTTTAGTTCCTGCTCGGAAAAAGCATACTAATGAGGAACTTCTCCCTTCAGGTTACAGATTCTCACTTCCATCCCCTGAGTATCTCCTTCAGCGACAGAAGTTACAGCAGCAGTCTACAAGCCAATCCTTTCAAAATATTTCTTCGACAGAGAGAGTCACGGTTCCTTCGGAACACACTTCTGAACAATCGAGGATGGTATATACGATGCCGTCCCCCGAAAAGGGAATGGTGACCACCCCTTCGCAACGGCGCTTCCAGAACGCACGAAACGTCCTTCCTCCATCTGGTCATCGTCCATCGTTGGAAAATTGGCCGCCCAAGTCAAAGCAGCAGGAGTTGCAAGTACAACAAATTAGGCAAACACCGCAATTGCAATCCCGTTCAAATCAGGTGCAGCGGCCGCTTCAAGGACAACATCAAGTGAATGCAGCGCCAGTGACAAATGAAAGTGGAAATCATCTTATTAACCTGCAGTCTCTTTACAGGAAACCAATCCAATCCCCGGGAATCTCTTCCAGCGATCCTCGCAGTGAAAAACATTCCCTGGATACTGAAAGGACAAGTTCATCAACGGCTACGGCAAGCAATATTTCAAATGACAAAAGAGATGCACGTAAACCACTTCCTAAGCCGTCAGCGTCAATCGCTGTGATGGACAGAGGTATCGTTCTTTCTTGGAACATGGAGCATGACGATGCCGTTATTAAAATCGATAATTACGAGCTGTTTGCCTGTCAGGATGTCACCGAAAACAAAGAGCAGCCAATCAAGTGGAAGAAGATAGGTATTGTAAAAGCTCTTCCTCTTCCTATGGCGTGTACACTGACCCAGTTCTCTTCGGGAAGCAAGTATTTCTTTTCTGTCCGTGCTGTTGACGAACAAGAGCGAGCCGGTCCTTTTAGTGATCCGTGCACCGTTGCATTAACTCCTTCATGATAATCAGTTCCGTCTACTATTTACAAATTTGGTACGAAAACTTAACACTGCGTAATGAAACATCACCTAACCCATCTGACACATCTTAAACGTCATTTTTTTTCTCGAGACGATGATATTTGAATGAAGTATGAACTTCTCTTTTGCCAATGATATTGACACTTTCTTGGCCGAAACTTTCCCCAGCTTGATTCGACGAATTGTCGAACCGTGTCATTTCCCCTCATATCTTGAGTAATATTCCGTCCATCTGGTTTCCACCAGGGAAACCGGGTTGTTGCCAGTAATATGATCTGAACAAAAATCGCAGGCGGAGTAGTTCATAACGCTGGAAAACGGTTCAAAAAAAGTGCCAATTTCATTGTTGGAAGATCGTTCTATTTTGGCCTTGGACCGACCTCTATTCCACGATCTTCATTTTACCAAACTTTTAATTCCCTTTTGTAGCTTCTGTTTTCGTCATCTCTCTATTTTGCAATTTCTGTAGACTTGGACTTATTGTTAATTAATTAATTATTTATTTATTTATTTTCTGGCCCTAAAATTACACCGTGCACGGTGGTATTCAAGTGGTTAAGAACAAGTTGGAATATTCCAAAATGATCTCGAGTACCTTAAATCCTGTACTCTTGTAACTAGAATTTCGAAGATATCCGCTATGTATTTGTCTCTTCTTTATCTGTTCATGGCTGTCGTTAGAAAAAGGCCAACAATAGCATAGAGGCGCAAACATCACATGTTATAAGTAGTAGTGATTTTATAGCACTATACACTTGTAATATTTGAAGAACGTCTTTTGTTGAATTGAATCTTGAAATCTTGTTTTACGCTCAATTCTGTTAGCTATCGGTTACGACAATCATTATTGTGTTGCTGTAGGTCGGTAACACTTGAACTGAAGAGTAAGTCGTAGGTTTTATATTTACATTATATATTAGTATTTATTGAACAGATTTACTACAGTGCATTTATTTATGAAAATCATAAAATTAAACGGAAAAAGAAACTGTTTCTTTTGTCTTTCAATTCTAGTCACTAAAGTAGCTTATGTAACCATCACCATCAGTGCTTTAATGCGCCGAAGGCAAAATATTAGAAAGTGCGGTCTTTTTAAATAAATGAGTTGTAGCTGTTCGGCAACTTTTCGAAGGATAAGAGAAAGTCACCAGACAGGATGCGACAACAGCTTAGCTGTTAGTGGCGAGGCACGAGGAAATTTCTCTTCACAGGAAAAAATGCTGCAGAAAAGCGGAAAACGAAACAAATCACGAAACCCGAAGTGGCAATCAATCTCAAGTGAAATCAATCTACAAGTGGCCATGTAATGTTCTATTTATTATATAAACACCAAAAAATCCATTTCGCTCTCGCTGCGAAAGGCGCGATTTATTATGTAACCATGGCAACTGTGATCTTTGTGAAGATAACTTGTTATTTTCACTTGTAAAGATATCATGTTTTTGCGCGAAAGCTCACCTGGTATTTTATTGGTGCTTATATAATAAATATTACCATTTCCGACAGGTTAAACATATGGTCATTCTATGCCAGTTTATTTACCAACGCTAAAAGATGACTCGTACGCGTGATGACAACAGACTAGCAATAAACAACACCAATCCTCAATTTAAAAATGCAAATTGTAAATTTCATCGTGAACAAATTCCCAAAGCAGCTCAGCAAAGATGAAAAGGATATTTACGTGAAAACAACATGAAGGTGCCTGTGGTTTGAGAAAATTTCTTAATTTGGGTATATTTGAACTATCTGATTTCACGATTTACTTCTTAGATTTAGATACAGCTCAAAAGATATATCAAACACACAACAGAGCGCTTTATCAAACGTTCAAACAGCTCTTTGAGTCCTTTTTGTAGGACGCAAAGTCAATCACGAGAGAATCACCGTCTGTCGTGACTGACTTTTTCCTGGACGTACGTTGATCGGAATAATAAAAAAAAATTGAGCCAGTTCATTTTTGAAAATTGGAGTTTGTTTTTGACTTATACAACTCGGAGTAAGTTTTTTGAAACTCAGAGTTTGTGTTATTAAACTAAAGTAGAAAAATGGTGATAACGGAATCTTAAATATATTCTCCCAATAAATATACATTACATTGCTACGTAAGACACCCTAGAAAACGGAAATATTCAGCAAAACAAGCTCATTATTCTTACATAACTTCCATTTTTAATCGAATGTATTCCGATTTCGACCATCAAACTCAATCAAAGTTCGATTGCGTTCGATTGCTCAACTTCTAATTCAAGTCTGAATGAGTCTGATTAAGTTCGCTTGATCGAACGTTCGATTTGGTTCCAGCAGTTAGATCAGAATTTTCAGAAGAACTCAGCTATCAGTTTATCTCAGATTTCATTCAAAACACGCGCCATTTCTCAATCTTGGTACAATCTTGGCCTGTAGACGGACTCGGCTAAGGTGTTGATATCCTTGTTGCCACCTAATTCAGACCATGAGATGATTTATTAGCATGGAAGGTTACAACTGATCTGTTTTTACCTACTTCCATTCAAACAATGACCAATCATCATTAACAAAGATGTAAACACCTCAGTGGAGTCCCTCTATTCTCAGCTACCATATATACACCACTCAGTCCCTCTTAACTGTATCTGTGTTCAGGGAGAAAGAGCATCCGGTACTTAATAAGCGGGACTCGCTCTCCTCTCCACTTTTCTGATATTTTCATGAGTTTCTTTCCACTGCCTTTACCTTAGACTCACTGGACAGCTTTTAATAATGAAAATGGCCGTTATACTTGCACATTCGCAAGAAATCCACCCTGTCTCTATTTCTTTTCCAAAGCTTACTGCATACGCTGATCTGCTGGCCGCTAACAGACCTCTAAAAGATCCCTGTTGACTCTATCGTGCATCGATAACATTCCTGAAAAGAAAAAGTGCAAAATCTTCTTAACCTCAATCGATAAATGATATTATTTTTGCCCTGGCCAATCAGAGAGTTTGTTACATTTCGGTTCGCTTGGTCAAGCTTGAGGCTCGATCCGGAGTGACGTCAAAGATCAAGAGCTGGTACCGCCCGCCACCTGTCATAACCAGCAAAAGAACATTTCCGCCATTCCTTCCATTTCAACGAGAGTTTTTCCTTTTGAAATCAGCTATATTAAAATACAGAGCCCAAAGGTCTCTCAATTTGTTCTTCAAATTTTCAGGAGTAGACTTGTTGAGTTAAAGAAGCGATTTTTACAAAGGAGAACGCGTTGTAAGAGAAACTACGACGATTGACCGAGGTAAGTTACCAGTTGTTAATAAATTGAAGTCGAAAATTTTATGTTTGCTTTCTGGTAGCCGAGTAAAATTTGCTTTATTTTTACGATTTGAAATTGCCTTGTACTTTACTTTCCATAACTTTTAATAGCTTTTCCTCCGAAATTGTCGCCAAGACGTCTTGACTCGAAAACAACTGAAACTATCCGTCGTCGCTGTAATTTTTGAACAAAATTTCTTGGTGCGTTGAGAGCAATTGGTGTTTCATGGTGACTTCAAAGCCTTCTTTCTCGACCACACAAGAGACTAAATTTATTACTTCAATTTTAACCTATGAGGATTCACTGGTTATCTGTAGTTATGTATAAGGAGGAAGACGTTTTTCTAGCAGGAAGATCAAGTCGTGTACTCCACCGGGCTGTCACCAGGCAATATTAAATAACTAGCCGCTATATTAAACGTAAATCCCTGCTCAACAAATTCTAATTGATAGCGTGGTTTCCTAGACACAGTTAGATCTATGTAATATTACGTCACTCTTATGGCCGCTTGTTTAACAAACTGGAACGTCTGAAGCAGTTTTTATATAAATCGCTGAAGTCTACCCAATCATAATTTTAAAACAGATATGTTAGCCATTATCATAAACTGAAGCACGAGTCGATGAACTTAACGTTAACTTCCGTTCCTTGGTAATATTGCACAGCCCAAGTTATGAGCTGAATTCCTTCCTCAGGAAGAAGTAGTGGAAATTGAAATTTTTACTACGCTTGAAGACACCTAACGCAGGAAAACAATTCCATTAATTCAAACGTAACTAATACTAAAATTGCAAGTTATACTTTGGTGTTGTGTTGTTTAAAATTATTCCAACTTGATGAGTAATCTTAAGGACACTTCATATGTAGTTAAGTTTACCGATCACAAAACACTCCCCGTAGCGGCTCCACCCTTAACAGCTTACGGCTGCGTGAGATCGATGGACCAATCCTAGCTAATCCTCTCTGACTACGTTCCACACATGTGATGTATAGATTGAAGTAAAGTGCGAAGTCTAATTTGGAAAATTTAGTTATCGATATTGGTCTTTTTATCGGTGTTAGTGATACCCATTTAAGAAAGTATCGACGATTCGTTTTACAGCATTGCACGCAAGCTCGATATGAGTCACCAAAGTCTCACCAAAGGTTAGGATTTTAATTTAGTGAATCAGTGTAGCGGTTTATTTACCTCACGGCATGCAAGCATATACAAAAGAACTAAGGAATCCCATCTGACCGACACGATATGTGTGAAAAACCTTCATTTTTGTAAGTCTGAACTTTATTAGGCATTGATAGAACTAATCTTTTCGACCTTTCGGGGTACTCGATAGATCACAGGAAATAAGTACTGAGTGTGTAAAGTAGCAAATTGAGCACTTGTAGCTTGACCTGCGATGTCATGGCAACAAACAACAGGTTACATAACTATATGCAATTTACCACCAGTCCTTGTTTATGAAAGTGTAGTTTGGGACAGACTAGCTGAGACCGTTATGAACTTCTTGAGAAACAAGGCAGTTAATGCTATCGAAAAGTAAACTCCTCGTGAAATACCGAGGCAAACAGCATGTTGGAAGTATTTAGTACTAAACCATACAGTAGGCATATATATATACAATGACATTCTGTAGTACCATCTATCTGGCTTTAGCGGTGTCGTCTTGAGTGGCTAAGATAGTATAATTGAAGCTGAATAATAGAAATATAAATTTCTATTTTTTCTTACGAACATAGTTTTGCAATGTAGACGGGACATTTCGTTTAAGTATCGATGCTTACATGTAGGCAACACAGTGCATTACAGTTATCATGAGTTACGTTCATTACTCTGCAAATCACCATATGGTAACGTACAAAGAAAATTCATTACGTGTGTCTGGCAAAGAAGATAACGTGGAGCAAGACGTTTTGTTCCCTCCTAGGCTGATTACCGATAAGAAAAAAAGGATCCCTTGATATGCTGAACCTGTCAAATTCAAATATTATTCTTTTTAACAGGTTCACCTCGCATGAGAAAGGTGAAGAAATGAGGATACGTTTCCTTGTCTCCATGATAGTTTGCGTTGGTTTATCGGTTGATTCAGGTAAGACTCATTATTGCATTCATACCGAAATCTTGTCAAAATTTTATGGTTGGTATTCAGTGCATTTTTTATTTAACGAGCGTGCTTTGTATATGAGACGGTAGATAGCCAACGACGTGCGTGGCGCCTCGTTGGCTATAATCATCTCATATCCAACAAGCACGAGTGGAATAATTGTTCAGTATTAAAAACGCGCCCAAAATATAGAAAACTAATCTAAAATAAAAATAAAAAACGCCCCAAAAAATTACGTGTACGCTTACCTCATTTGTAGAGCATGGTATAATGGCTCATGACCTACGATGGCTGAGCCAATGAAAACTCTCGAATTGCATTATCCAATGATCCAGTTTTTATATATATTAAATTTATGGGTTGTACATCAGTGATCAAAACATACTCTCCGGTGATTTTTTTTTTGTCCCTTGTTTGCTTGGAAAAATATAAGAGAGACATGATGTTGATGACGGTTGGAAATTAGAAGAATATTTAGCGCTCAGCGCTAGAGAACCTACGCCAGAACGCAGCAGCAAGTGTGCTAATGTGTCATGTATTTTTTTGTTACTCACAGCTCCGCTCGATGTTCGTGTCGCAAAAGGTAAGATATCACCTATCTATGCTTTAATGTCTGGGGACCAAATCGAATAGACTGTTTTTCTTTCCGTAGAACGTTGATTGAAATTTTTTTTTTTTTCATCAACATTCTCAGAGGGCTATCCACTGTCGTGCATTTTCTTCATGACTCATCAGTTCTTTATTTATTCTTTGAATAATTTATTTGTTACTTAGAGCTCTCGTCAAGACTCCATAGAAGGCAGATTGCAAATCAAGGTGAGATTAAACGGGTGGTTAATCATGCGAGGGGAGGGAGAGAACCTGTTCACACGCTATTGTTAAGTTCACACTATGACTCACCACATAGAAAAAAAGACTGAAGAGTGATAGCTTAGGGCCGAGTCCCAACAAACACAACTAAATTCAGCGCTTTTCGTTCCACCTATTCACTTACATCTCTGACTGGTCCGACTTCGGCTTCTAATTGAACCTGGAATAAACATAAACCTTAGCGTTTCTCTCAGCGTTCCGTTTTACCATATTTGCTTCTTACGACCACTCGGATTCCAGAATAGAACCGGCAAGAAGCAAATTTACTTCACGAATCAGTAGTGCCACTAGTTCCGCGGGTCGCGTTTGCTACGTTGATGAATAATCACATTTAGATTTTTAATAAAATTATTTCACTTTTCAGGATACCTTGGTTACCCAGGATACTCGACATCCTCATCGCAATACACTGCAAACCAAAATGGAGCGTCACAAGTAGGCTCCATACCTTCACGTAAGTACATGATTTAAACCGGGCGGATTATAAGTTAGTGGTAACTTTAAAGATAACATAGGTTTTCGAGAAGTTTCCAAAAGATCTTCTATTGGTTTTTGATTTGTTTTTTGCTTGTGATATTTTGGACCTCAGCAACGAATTTTGAATTTCCAATAATTTCCAAGCAATACTTACTGAGAATTAAAGACAAACAAACAACTTTGCATACTTAAACAAGATAGATTTTGAAAGAATGAAAGATGCGAATGCAGCCATGACACTACTGGAAAAATGACCTGAAAAAATTTCAGGCTCTGAACGGGATTCGAACCCACGACCTTTGCGTTACCGGTGTAGTGCTCTACCAACTGAGCTATCAAAGCCACATGAGAGCGGTCGTGTGTGAGTTCGGCCCTACATGTTCAGTGGACGTAATACTCGGCTCAAGCATATGAATTCCATATAGGGCCGAACTCACACACGACCGCTCTCATGTGGCTTTGATAGCTCAGATGGTAGAGCATTGCAACGGTAACGCGAAGGTCGTGGGTTCGAATCCCGTTCAGAGCCTGAAATTTTTTCAGCTCATTTTTCCAGTAGTGTCATGGCTGCATTCGCATCTTTCATTCTTTCATTTAATTGCTACTGTTGGACATCTATTACCAAGATAGATTTTACGAACTAAACTTTTGCCTGCAACACCACGCAACTCAGAAAACTATTATAACCATAACAGTCTATGAGAGTCTATCTAATGGGGGGCTATATTGACAAATCTCTTTGCCTTGTTCAAAACAGAAGCCTCGAATTCAGCTAGTTGGAACAGCAGTCCCCAAGCAACAGTTGCATCAACTACAACAACGGAAAGTGGACAACAGCAACTAGCAACCCAAAATGGTGCTCAAGTTGTCCCTGCGCAAGCCAACTATTCTTTAGCCCAACCATCTTTAGCATCTGCTGACACAACATTCAGCAACGACAGTTCTTCCACACTAGAGTTTACCTCACAGCAATCATCAGTGAATTCTTATAACTCTACAGCTACATCTTCACAAAATTCGACCGTAAATAACGGCTATCCAGTATATTACGCGTCCAATTATGAAGAGCCCAATTCGCAACAAACAACTTCGCAGCCTATGTCAAATGCAACAGCTAATTCATCTGTTCCATCTCAAGCATCCGAAAGTAATGCAACTCAAAATGCAAATAATAACAGCTATCCAGTATTCTATGTAACCAGTCCTCCTAACGAAAAACAACAAACACCTGTTTTCAGCAACAGCTCTGTACCGCCTACTACGTCACCAGAAAGCCCATCAAGAAATAATAGTACCCACAATTATCCAATTTATTACGTTAGCAATTATAACGAGGAAGCGCAGCAGACACCAATAACTACCACCGTTAATAGCACCAATACGTTTGCGAATACCTCGAAAGGAAATAACACGTTGAATGAACAAGCCTACAGCTATCCTGTGTATAACGTGGGCGGCCCGAAATCAGAGCAGGAAAGCACAAGCCAAGAATCGAAAACCACATTTATAAATTCACCTGTTTCTTACGAAATAATCAACAGTTCATCTGTTTCTCAAAGTAATGCATCTCAACCAAATGTTGGCAGCTCCTCCTCTGCTACAACGCTATCTAACAATACTCAGCCATCAGCAATAAGTGGTAACTATGCCTCTTCACCTGAAGCAGCAGCTCTGTCTACCTCACAAACAACGTCTGCGCCGGTATCACAGCCAGCAACCACTTCTTACAACTATCCTTCGGCCCCTACCTCGTACCAGATGACCAATTTAACAACTTCACCATCCGCGCCACAGCAAGCATCTAACTATTACGGTTCTCCTGCAGGCGCTCCGTCTCCTGCTACATACCAAGCCTATGGAGCACCCTCGACTTCTGCATACCCAGCACCTGCGCCTGCTCCACAACCAGCACCCAGTTATTATAGCTACCCTGCTAACCAAGCATCTGCTGCTCCTTCACCATCACCTTCACCTGCACAATCCCCTGCACAGCCCGTAGTAGCCAGCTCTTATCCTTCAACAGCTCTTTCCTCAGCTCCGACTCCATCTCCAGCGCCAGCGCCAGCACCAGCACCAGTACCACCTCCAGCTTCGGAACCTAATCGAATCTCTGGTGTATCCTCTTCTCTTCCATTCCCACCAGCATCAGCATCTTCCTCCTCTCCTGGAACTCAATCCCCGTCTAACACCCAAGCCTCTAGTTCTGCTGCCAAGCCATCGCCCCCATCATTGCCAGTTTTAAATTCGGAATACGAAAATGCGTCGTACATCATTGCAACGCCTCCAGATAAAGACACAGTCCTCTTTCTCCCCTCTCCCTCGCATCCTTTCTCATCAGAAACGACCCAAGCTGAAAACTCTACTATCGTGAGTAATTCTACTCTCGCAGTGACAAACGCTTCAGCTGAAAGTAGTTCATCTCCTACAATAAATGCAACATCTCTAGTCAATGCCACTGCTCCTGAAATTACAGTACCTGCAAATGCTACAAGTATCAAAGTCGAATCCTCAAACAGTACAATACCCGCTTCACAAGAAACAAATTCCTCCGTTGCAGTTATTCCCCAAAACATCTCTTTCCCTGGCTTGGGCTGGCTTGAGAAAAACACTACTTCTTTAATCAACATGACTTCCCTGACTAATTCTTCATTGGAAACACCCTCTTTCACCCCTGTCCCGAAAAATCCTATCAGCTCAACGACTCCAACACCACAGCCACCGTCAGCAACAACTGCACCAATAATCATGGTTTCACCTTTTGCTCCATCATTGGACAATACCAGTCCAGCTCCTGTAGTGCCTTCCCATTCAAATGGCACGTTAAACAATCCGCCTTCAGGATCACAGTTGAATTCTCCTCCGATAGTCATGACAAAGCCTCCTCCATCACACCTGTCTCCGACTCCTCCACCGGCACCTGCGCCTGTCGCTCATCCTGTGCTGGTAACGACAAAACCTCCTTCAGCTGCTGGTTTACATACCACTGCCAAACCTAAGCCGAAAGAGTGGGGCTTTGGAGACAAGTATCTGGGTAAGTAAAATCGCACATTTGTAAACCTAGTTTGGCACACATGTTAGACGTCACCGATTTCTGTAACTTTCTGTCGTAATGACTCAGTACATCCCGCCCATTCCGCGTGCCCACTTATTTAAAATGATTTGTCTTGGGCGGTCCTGTTAATACAACATTTTCTTTTGTTCTTTTCCCTGTCCTTTACAAAGCTTTTGTTCGAATTGTGTTGTTTATCGTAAACTCTTGCAATGAGGTAGTCTTAAAAAATCGAAAATCTGTTCATTTTGCGATGCCTGTAAGACACCTGCATCATAGAAAATACTACACACTGTGTGTCAAATGACAGGTTAAAGTAAAAGTTAACTAAAGTAATGAACCCATAGGCTGACTGCTTGTTACTCGTTTGTAACAGTTTTACCCAATTTAGTGTTAAATCTGAAAATATTGATAATTTTCTCATGTATGGAACTGTTATTTCTTGCAGCCTCTCAAAATCAACGAGCTCGTCACAGGAACGTCATATTTGATGGCATCGCGGGTGACAGTCAGTGTAAGTATTTAACCGGATCAGCTAAATAACACAGTTTCTAAACTCAAAATGTCCTGATCGGTTTTATTATCAATGAAGACAGAAACTGGGCAACCTTTAACGCGAACAAAGTTAGCCAGAGTTTCAAGAGCTTCTGGTAATTGCTACTAAGCATCTAGCATCTGTCTTCCTCGTGCCTCGTGGCACATAGGGTCTTTGCAGAGGTCCTGCACTTTTCCCGGTCTGCTGCGATCGTTCTTGTTTCCTCCCATGAGCTCCACCCCGCCTCTTTCCGTTCCTTTTCTAGTGTTCGTCTACACGTTTTCTTGAGCCTTCCTCATCTCCTTTTCCCTTGTAGCGCCCAGCTTATTGCGATGTTACAATCATTATTGCACGCGATCTTGCCTCAGGATGTGACCAATCAGTTTTCAGTTTTCATCTACGATACATCACTTCCTTACTCACCGTTTTCATGATCGCTCTTTCCAGCAGTTCCTCAGTACTGACATGATATAACCACTAAATTTGATACTAAATTATGAAAATGGTCGATGCCTCTTTATAAATCATAAGATTTCTGGCTAATATTATAGAAATAGATTTCAAAACGCGCTTACTATATAAATGCTGAATTGCTGAACCTTAAGTTGCCCTCTCAGACTTCACGGTGATAATTCTTTTGTTATTATTATTTTTCTTGGAAATAATAATAATTCTTGCCTGTTTTCGTCTCCACAGCTTACAGCAATTATCAAGTTTTAAGTCAACAAGAAGTATTCTTTCCAAAACATGGAAGAAAAAGAAGAAGCCAACCTGCCACTTAAATCCTATTTTTCAAACACGCTTGATCATTTATATTCAGGTCAATGCGGGGATCGTCTCGTTCCTTGTGAGCCATTACTTTCTAAAGCCACAGAATGTATATTGATCTTTTGTAAATAGTTAATGTAACTGCAAATTATCGAGTTCAAACGTATTTTGAAGACATATAACCTTGCAGTTGAAACATTTTAACATTGTAACAGAATTTCACAATGTTGGCTTTCCCCGTTTAAAGGAAGAAACCCTAATGTGTGACTACGTTAATACTATCCAATCAAAAGCTAAGAAAAGCCATCGTCGGCATCTGATTGGATAGTCTACACGCATGAAACGAATTCATTAAAATTAGTCACATTTTTGGGCTCCTTGATGTAATATTTTGTTCCTGGCATCATGGATCGAAGAGGTTCATTTCAGTCAATACTATCTTAAACTCTATGAAATCGTGAGGCTACCGTAGATGGAATTTTCAGATGATGTACATTTGAACAGTGGGTGATACGATGGTATCAAATAACGAGTTTATTTCAACAATATAGACTGTAAAAATGTTCAGAAATTGTGAAAGTGGCTCGTTGAAAATGGCGAGGTTTCAACTACAAAAACATCAGTACACATGGCGCCTGGTGGTACAGTTATTTGTCTGGTGAACGCAACATTTGTATGAGAGCAGCAGTGTCTATTTATTCGACGTTATTTACGTTAGAACAAAACCAAATAAATGTCATATTTTCTTCATGTTTGTCGTATAATTTCGCTTGGTACTTTTTCCGATAGAGCAGAAACTTCCTGACCCTTTCTACCCGGGACTGAATTCAAAGTCTGTAAACGTAAAGTCTTGTACACCTCACTTAATACTGTAGTATAGGCTCAATATCCCGTCCCAGAGAGCTCAGTCATTTAATTTCATCTAAACACAAATACCCCAGGCTACATGGATAGCCCAAATGAGAAAATACTGGTCCTTACATTCGGAACATTGATGTTTTAAAAGATGGACCAAAATGAATCATTTATGATAAAATGGAACACACTACAAATAACTAACAAAATAAGGTTGTTTATTCATCTCCCACTGTCATAAATTCGATATATACAGATTTCAGATTTGATGCGCTTGTTAAAGAGTCCATTGCTAGAGCCTCAGATTAGTGGAGTCGCAACTTCTTCCTTAATGTTTTCCTTAAATAAAAAAAAATAGGACAAGAATTAAAGCCAACTATAAATCCACATGATTTCTTACGAATCATATACACCTGCGCGCTGGCTAGGTTGGAGGGGACAGTCGTGCGTCAGCGGTTTCTCTTAAAAGAAACGTGTCTTACAGATTCTGACTGAAGATTACTGGGCACTAATCCATTAATGTACTCTGTTGTTTTGGCTAATCTCTTAGTAAAGTTCCCGATTTTTTTATTAACCAATGGAAAAACACCACGAGTGCTCAAGAGTACTCCGAAAGATGCCACTTCATGATAAGACACAAACTATTGGCCTTATTCACGTCTTAAAAACAGAGATCTTCATCATCTGGTTCTAGTTCCGATGGCTGAAAAACGTACTTAATCTTTTAAGTATTTGTACAATGTATAGGCTGTATTCTTACTCTGTCTTCATCTCCTGCTCTTCAGCTGATCTCTTTTTGTGATGAATTAAGATGTGCTGCCGTGTGAGCACGGGGCTACTGGAACCTACAACAAAGTTACAGCGACAAAATCAAGTTGACACGTCAGTAAAAGAAACAACAACTTCTGAAATAACAAGCAGACAAACAACAACAACTTTCATTAAAATGCAGGACTGTCCACAAATGTTGGAGAGCTCGTGTGATAGGTTTTAACTAATGGTAGCCAAACGAACTCCGAGAATTAATCAGAGAAGACAACTCCAAGGCCATAACATTTGGGATTCCAGACTGGGTTTTCTGTTCTGCTTAAAAATTGCTGCCACTCGCTCGTACGTTTTGGTGCCTAGATGTCGTCAGTGATAGTTAATTATGTTGACGGTGAGCTGTCTCGACAAGTACCACACTCTAAGATAAGAAGTTGTTTTAAGTAATTCTGGGTTACCAAACATTTCCAATTGGAAAGTTCAATTCCGTTAGGTTTGTTTTTTCCATTAGGATATTTTTCGAGTTTACTGCACTTTACAGAACTGTGTTCTTACCGTAGGGATCTCCACCAACGGAATCAAAATAAACATTTCTGTGTCTTGCAGCATAATTTAACCTGGCTAGAAAATAGAGTAACCAATTAATATTTTAAATTATTAGTAAATATAATGCAAGTAGTCATAGCGAATCCCACCAATCCGAAGGCTGGAAATTCATTGTATACATTATCTTACCCAACTTGTGCCACAGTCATGCAGTAAGGTAATTGTCAATGTTAGATTAGTGTAAGTTTCCTGCTCTGATCAATGTGTTGCTGAGTTCATCCTGCATGTGGTTAATCATTTACTTACCAATGCTATCTCGTTTCTCGGCTGGTTGGACGGTTAGTGGACTGGATTGCACGGCTGGGTAATATTGACTGATGGCACCAGCTTAAAAGGAATGAATTTTTTGAAACATTAGCAAAATGGTTTTCCAAGCCAATGCCATATCCATTGTTTTCTACATGGCAATATAATGTCATTGATCTAACGTATACCAGCAGGATCATCGTCTGCGGTTACTTGCTTAAACATTTTATGTCATTTGTCATTTTTTAGCTCTGAATAGGGAACAACTCCGAAACTTACCGATTGCCGCGTTTGTTGTACCTTCACCTATCCTCACCAAATCAAATGACACACAGGGCCTAGATGTCATGACTAGTAGCTACTTAAAAATCACTGTATAGAATTATGTCAAGCTATTGTTAGAAAGGGAGTGCAAGTTTTGTCATATCCAAATACCAAAAAGCTATTTTTTAAAATTACTAGAGTAAGCGTTTGACCAACAGTGTAGTCCACGTGCAAATGTGAAAAAAAGATGTGAGAAAAGGCATAAAAAAGTCATCTACATGAAGGTATCGCTCAGTTGCTTGTATCTGAATGGTCGGGCACAACGATTCCACAACTTTCACTATTCAGTTCAGACCTGAAACCGATCAGGCTTTTCTTGTTGATCAACAGAATTATACATTTTGTTTGTTTACTCACGTGCAGACACTAATTCAGCTTGTGGAACTGATCTTCGCTTCTTGTGAGGGACAGCAATATGTGATCGGGTAAGCACGGGACTGCTGTGACCTATTTTAATAAAGTAAACGAAAAATGCCAGTTTGAGAAGCGTTGGATAAAACTGTTAAGATAGTGTATTACGTACTATACCCTTTCCCGGGGGAAGACTTCCTTATGAAAAGGTCGGGGATGCACGTCGTCTCGCTTAGGGGTATAGATCAAGGATTCTGGTCTCACTGAGGGTATTCATGACGAAACACCACTATTTTAGCTGTCAAAGTATTTTTTAGCGTGCACTCAACGATAAATGATAAAAACACACTCTTATTTCCGTTTCTAGGCTCGATTTCCGCCAGTCTCTCGAGTCCACTCTATTAACGCGGGCTCCTGTCCTGAACAGCGGCCTGTAATCGAGGCTTTCCCTTTTAACTGGTGTCTTTTAGGGATCAAATAAAGCTCGAGCCACACCTATGGTACAATGTGGCACAATGTGGCGCAATGAGGCACAGAGTTTGGCGCAATGTGGTAAAATGTGGCACAATGTGGCGCAATGTGGTACAATGTGGCGCAATGTGACACAGTGTGCCGCAATGTGGCACAATGTTGCGCAGTGTGCTAAAATGTGGTACAATGTGGAACAGGGTGGCACAATGTGTCGCAATGTCGCACAATGTGGCATAATGTGGTACAATGTGGCACAATGCGGCACAATGTAGCGCAATGAGGCACAGTGTAGCGCAATGTGCTACAAGAGGCACAATTTGGCGCAATGTGGCACAATGTGATACAATGTGGCGCAATGTGGCACAATGTGGTACAATGTTGCGCAGTGTGGCACAATGTGGCACAATGTGATACAATGTGGCGCAATGTGGCACAATGTGATACAATGTGGCGCAATGTGGCACAATGTGGCACAATGTGGCGCAATGTCGCACAATGTGGCATAATGTGGTACAATGTGGCACAATGCGGCACAATGTAGCGCAATGAGGCACAGTGTGGCGCAATGTGCTACAATGAGGCACAATTTGGCGCAATGCGGCACAATGTGGTACAATGTGGCGAAATGTGGCACAATGTGGCACAATGTGGCGCAATTTGGCACAATGTGGCACAATGTGGCGCAATGTGGCACAATGTGGCGCAATGTGGCACAATGTGGTACAATGGGGCGCAGGGTGGCACAATGTGGCGCAATAACTCACAATGTGGCATAGTGTGGTACAATGTGCCACAATGTGCCACAATGTAGCGCATTGAGGCACAGTGTGGCGCAGGGTGGCACAATGTGGCGCAATAACGCACAATGTGGCATAATGTGGTACAATGTGGCGCAATGTGGCACAATGTGGTACAATGTGGCACAATGTGGCACAATAAGGCACAATGTGGCACAATGTGGCACAATGTGGCACAGTGTGGCGCAGGGTGGCACAATGTGGCGCAATAACGCACAATGTGGCATAATGTGGTACAATGTGGCGCAATGTGGCACAATGTGGCACAATGTGGCACAATGTGGCACAATGTGGCACAGTGTGGCGCAGGGTGGCACAATGTGAGGCAATAACGCACAATGTGGCATAATGTGGTACAATGTGGCACAATGTGGCACAATAAGGCACAATGTGGCACAATGTGGCACAATGTGGCACAGTGTGGCGCAGGGTGGCACAATGTGGCGCAATAACGCACAATGTGGCATAATGTGGTACAATGTGGCGCAATGTGGCACAATGTGGCACAATGTGGCACAATGTGGCACAATGTGGCACAGTGTGGCGCAGGGTGGCACAATGTGAGGCAATAACGCACAATGTGGCATAATGTGGTACAATGTGGCACAATGTGGTACAATGTGGCGCAATGTGGCACAATGTGGCACAATGTGGCACAGTGTGGTGCAATGTGGCGCAATGTGGCACAATGTGGCGCAATGTGGCACAATGTGGTACAATGTGGCACAAGTGGCACAGTGTGGCGCAGGATGGCACAATGTGGCGCAATAACGCACAATGTGGCATAATGTGGCACAATGTGGCGCAATGTGGCACAATGTGGTACAATGTGGCGCAATGTGGCACAGTGTGGTGCAATGTGGCACAATGTGGCACAGTGTGGCGCAATGTGGCACAATGTGGCGCGATGTGGCACAATGTGGTACAATGTGGCACAATGTGGCACAGTGTGGCGCAGGGTGGCACAATGTGGCGCAATAACGCACAATGTCGAGGAAAAGGATGTTGTTATTCATCGTGGTGGATGCAATAATAAAGTGTATTATCGTTTGTCTCACGATGTAGTCACTTGAGATGTAGATCGCGACGTTTCGACTGCTTACTGACACTTCGGTCACACTTAGTGCGACCAAAGGACACCGTCAACCCGGCTAAACAAGATGGTGTTGTCTACAGGATTCCCTGTGAGTGCGGCAAAGTCTACATCGGGGAAACAGGGAGATCTATGCAGGAGAGGATGAAAGAACACGACAGGGATATACGACTCGCCCGTACCCAGACCTCCGCCGTTTCTGAACACACCCACGAGACCGGCCACTATCCTATCTGGAATGAGGTCAAGTTTATTGATCGAGATCCTCACTGGTACACACGTAGGGTCAAGGAAGCTATTCACATAAGACTTCACCCTAACAACATCAACAGGGATAGTGGAATTGAAATTCCTGAAGCATGGATACCCACGATCAAGAAACACAACAACAGGAGAACGGTACAACAGCGGACCACTGAGGGAACAGCTACTCGCCGGAACGATGGAACAATAGGCGGATCGAAATGCACCAATCACAGCCGACCTTTGTGATATAAATGATACCGTGCAATCAGTCGACCTTATCGCCTGAAGAAGACTAGCAGTAAGCAGTCGAAACGTCGCGATCTACATCTCAAGTGACTACATCGTGAGACAAACGATAATACACTTTATTAACGCACAATGTGGCATAATGTGGTACAATGTGGCGCAATGTGGCACAATGTGGCGCAATGTGGCACAATGTGGCACAATGTGGCACAATGTGGCACAATGTGGCACAATGTGGCACAGTGTGGTGCAATGTGGCACAATGTGGCACAATGTGGCACAATGTGGTACAATGTGGCACAATGTGGCACAATGTCGCGCAATGTGGTACAATGTGGTACAATGTGGCACAGTGTGGCGCAATGTGGCACAATGTGGCGCAATGTGGCGCAATGTGGTACAATGTGGCACGATGTGGCACAATGTGGTACGATGTGGCACAATGTGGCACAATGTGGCACAATGGGGTAGAATGTGGCGCAATGTGGTACAATGTGGTACAATGTGGCGCAATGTGGCACAGTGGGGCGCAATGTGGCACAATGTGGCGCAATGTGGCACAGTTTGGTACAATGTGATGCAGGGTGGCACAATGTGGCGCAATGTGGCACAATGTGGTAGAATGTGGCGCAATGTGGTACAATGTGGCGCAATGTGGTACAATGTGGTACAGTGTGGCGCAATGTGGCACAGTGGGGCGCAATGTGGCACAATGTGGCGCAATGTGGCACAATTTGGTACAATGTGATGCAGGGTGGCACAATGTGGCGCAATGTGGCACAATGTGGCATAATGTGGTACAATGTGGCACAATGTGGCACAATGTGACGCAATGTGGCGCAATGTGGCGCAGTGTGGCACAATGTGGCGCAATGAGGCACAGTGTGGCGCAATGTGCTACAATGTGGCGCAATGAGGCACAGTGTGGCGCAATGTGGCACAATGTGGCGCAATTTGGCACAATGTGGTACAATGTGGCGCAATGTGGCACAATGTGGCGCAATGTGGCACAATGTGGCACAATGTGGCACAATGTGGCACAATGTGGCACAATGTGGCACAGTGTGGTGCAATGTGGCACAATGTGGCACAATGTGGTACAATGTGGCACAATGTGGCACAATGTCGCGCAATGTGGTACAATGTGGTACAATGTGGCACAGTGTGGCGCAATGTGGCACAATGTGGCGCAATGTGGCGCAATGTGGTACAATGTGGCACGATGTGGCACAATGTGGTACGATGTGGCACAATGTGGCACAATGTGGCACAATGGGGTAGAATGTGGCGCAATGTGGTACAATGTGGTACAATGTGGCGCAATGTGGCACAGTGGGGCGCAATGTGGCACAATGTGGCGCAATGTGGCACAGTTTGGTACAATGTGATGCAGGGTGGCACAATGTGGCGCAATGTGGCACAATGTGGTAGAATGTGGCGCAATGTGGTACAATGTGGCGCAATGTGGTACAATGTGGTACAGTGTGGCGCAATGTGGCACAGTGGGGCGCAATGTGGCACAATGTGGCGCAATGTGGCACAATTTGGTACAATGTGATGCAGGGTGGCACAATGTGGCGCAATGTGGCACAATGTGGCGCAATGTGGCACAATGTGGCACAATGTGGCACAGTGTGGTGCAATGTGGCACAATGTGGCACAATGTGGCACAATGTGGTACAATGTGGCACAATGTGGCACAATGTCGCGCAATGTGGTACAATGTGGTACAATGTGGCACAGTGTGGCGCAATGTGGCACAATGTGGCGCAATGTGGCGCAATGTGGTACAATGTGGCACGATGTGGCACAATGTGGTACGATGTGGCACAATGTGGCACAATGTGGCACAATGGGGTAGAATGTGGCGCAATGTGGTACAATGTGGTACAATGTGGCGCAATGTGGCACAGTGGGGCGCAATGTGGCACAATGTGGCGCAATGTGGCACAGTTTGGTACAATGTGATGCAGGGTGGCACAATGTGGCGCAATGTGGCACAATGTGGTAGAATGTGGCGCAATGTGGTACAATGTGGCGCAATGTGGTACAATGTGGTACAGTGTGGCGCAATGTGGCACAGTGGGGCGCAATGTGGCACAATGTGGCGCAATGTGGCACAATTTGGTACAATGTGATGCAGGGTGGCACAATGTGGCGCAATGTGGCACAATGTGGCGCAATGTGGCACAATGTGGCACAATGTGGCACAATGTGGCACAATGTGGCACAGTGTGGTGCAATGTGGCACAATGTGGCACAATGTGGCACAATGTGGTACAATGTGGCACAATGTGGCACAATGTCGCGCAATGTGGTACAATGTGGTACAATGTGGCACAGTGTGGCGCAATGTGGCACAATGTGGCGCAATGTGGCGCAATGTGGTACAATGTGGCACGATGTGGCACAATGGGGTAGAATGTGGCGCAATGTGGTACAATGTGGTACAATGTGGCGCAATGTGGCACAGTGGGGCGCAATGTGGCACAATGTGGCGCAATGTGGCACAGTTTGGTACAATGTGATGCAGGGTGGCACAATGTGGCGCAATGTGGCACAATGTGGTAGAATGTGGCGCAATGTGGTACAATGTGGCGCAATGTGGTACAATGTGGTACAGTGTGGCGCAATGTGGCACAGTGGGGCGCAATGTGGCACAATGTGGCGCAATGTGGCACAATTTGGTACAATGTGATGCAGGGTGGCACAATGTGGCGCAATGTGGCACAATGTGGCATAATGTGGTACAATGTGGCACAATGTGGCACAATGTGACGCAATGTGGCGCAATGTGGCGCAGTGTGGCACAATGTGGCGCAATGAGGCACAGTGTGGCGCAATGTGCTACAATGTGGCGCAATGAGGCACAGTGTGGCGCAATGTGGCACAATGTGGCGCAATTTGGCACAATGTGGTACAATGTGGCGCAATGTGGCACAATGTGGCGCAATGTGGCACAATGTGGCGCAATGTGGCACAATATGGTACAATGTGGCACAATTTTGCACAATGTTGCTTAATGAGGCACAGTGTGGCGCAATGAGGCACAGTGGGGCGCAATGTGGTACAATGTGGCGCAATATGGCGCAATGTTGTGCATTATGTCACAATTTGACGAAATGTGGCGCAATGTGGGGTTTAATTCAAATTTTCCGACGGACATCCCCGACCTTTTCATATGAGAGTTTCCCCGGGACTCTTTCCTACCATACGGATCTCCTCCGACCATGTCATAATAAACATTACGGTGTCTGGCGGCATGATTCAACTGCTCTGTGAAGACAAAAGTAACACAAACAGCATCAGAAAGAATGACTTACATAAAATCTACTTGTAACCTTCGGAAAATTATTTCTAGTAATATGTACATTGTTAAAAAAAATATTTATAAGTAAAATAACTGAAAAAAAAACTATTTGAGGGCTTCCTTATCTGGAACGAGAACTTGACGAATTGTAAAATTTGGTTTTAAATATTTTTTAGTTGTTTTTTTTTTCCATACGAATCGTAAGGCTGATTTTAAAAATGAAGAAAAGGATGGCTCGTATATAGCAATCAGTTCTCTGAATTATGCTCTCTATCTATAATGGTGTAATAACATTGATCACAAAAAAAAGAAACAATAGCCACAAGTAGGCATACCAATGGTATATCTTTTATCGTCATCTGGATGTCTTCCTGCAATAACCTGCTCTTCAAAGAAAGCTGACGGGAGCTGACTTCCAGCGACATTTTGAGCTGAACAAAGAAAACAAATTAGTAAGGCTTATCTGCAAATTATGTGCTTTTGTAATAGCAGTTTTGAGAATGGATTTTGCCAACTGCATATAAGTTTTCGAAGTGTTAAATCAATAAGCTAACAAGAAAGTACAAAGACAATTTTTGTGCGTTACTTTCGCTCAATTCATGGAAGCTCAATACACTACCTATCTACCTAACACCCTATTTCCCTCAAAACCTAACTACCTACTATACTCACGTGATTCGGCCGGCATAAGAGATCTCCTCTTCTTGTGAGGGACAGCAATATGTGAACGCGAAAGCACGGGACTGCTGTGACCTATTTCACGGGGTGTAAAAACAAGCTATTTTAGCACAGTAATATACACACCATATCGGCTTGACCTGTGAATATATGTTGGCATGACGTATTTTCCTGTTAAGCAACCTGTCCAATTTCACTTCCCCATTCTTCCTCCATCCCACTCCTTCCCCACCCGTATTGTTCACTTTTGTTATCTTCTGTTTTATCTTTTGACTAGCCATCTATTTTGACCTATTCTATGATTGGCTATCTAAGCAAAGCATAATGCAGCCAGTCAAGAATTTGAAATTTATATTTTTCTCACCATAAGGGTCGCCTCCAACGGTGTCGAAATAAACGTTACGGTGTCTGGCAGCATGGTTAAGCTGTTCTGTGAGAATAAAATTACAACACCGCAAAAAAATTAAAATATATAAACATTTACTTAAAAAGCAGGGTGTGGTTAGTAAATGTTTGAAGGAAGCGAACTAATAATCACAACAGTGAGACATACCAATTGTGTATCTCTTGTCATCGTCAGGATGTCGTCCTGTTGTGATTTGCTCCTCAAAGAAAGCTGAAGGCAGCGGATTTCCAACAGTTTGGGCTGAAAAGCAAATACACAAACACAAATTGACGATCATTATTCCCTCGTAATTCAAATGTTTCCGAATGACTTGATTGGTTTATGTAGGTGATATTGGCGAGAGACCCATTTTCGTCACTACGAGCGTATATACAGAGTAGGGACTACATAAGAGGACTGCATATGTATGTGCATAGTGTTTTCTTATGGCACATGGCAGCCATATTAATGTACCAAAACAACGCAATTCGGCTCTCCTTTGGAAAATGAAATTAGGGTTTTTTTGGAAACTTTTGCTGTTTCTTAAGAGCAGAACCATAGCTGAGGCTTAAACCGTATGTATAAAGGACTTCTGCCATTACATCAAAAAACCGAGCTATGCATTACTTTTCTTCCCTTTCTTTTAAGCAGATACTGCGAGATTCGAACGACTCATCTAAGTGAATGCACTTTTTCAAAGTGCCTACTTACCAGTATCAACAGGATCAGGGATTTCACTCTTCTTAAATGGATTCATTCCATTTTGTCCCGCGTATGGTATTTCCCAACCTTAAGAGAGAAACGTCAAACGTGACTCTTGTAGTCTGCAAAGCCAGCCAATTACTCGAAAGACTGTTTGGCGTCGTTTTCCAATGGAACAAACAGTTTACTAATGGTAAGTCACACTTAAGCCCTTTTTGGTGGTTATGTAACATAACAATTCTACATACCAACAGGCAATAACGGTGTAAATCAGTGACGAATTCTGGCATGGGTAAGGTACAAATCGGTGTGCTTCAAACCCTTCCCCATGTTTGATTTAACTTTATGAATCGGTAAAGGAATATAGAGTTAAACTAACCTAACATTTGCCTTCTACACTAGCGTCCGAATTTAATCCCTCGCTCTGTTTGAGGTAAAGATAACGGCTTTTGTGTGTCGCTATTACTACCAGCCTCGCTCAGCGATTCAGTCGCCTGAGTGGGGTTCCCCTTGAACACAACACAATGAACTCGGCCAGGAGTCGAACCCACTCTTTTGGTTCCTCTGGCTGTACACCGGGTTCAAAATCAGTTTAGCAAACAAAATATTAATAATTGCCTTTTTTCAAATACCTTTGCATAAGACAACGGCTCCACACAAGATACTGATTATGGGTATCAAACTTCCCATTTTGGCGAACCTGTCGACAAGGATTAATTGAGCAAAATTAAGGCGACATCCGATAGAAAATCGGGCAATTTCAGGTTTTAGTGGACAAAAATCTGGTACCAGAATAATTTTAAGTATTTTACAGTCATTTTTAGATTTTTTTAAAGCTAAATACATAAATAATTGCCTGAAATAACACCGAAAACAATGTCCAATGGGAACGAGAGAAAATACATTTCAAAGTTCAGAGAACTTGTGCAAACACAGGCAAAATTTCATCATCAGTTTCATTTCACCAGTACTCTCAAGTGTTTCATATGAAGTCCAACGTTCGTTTTTGACGTTTGGCGTTGCTAGAAATTATTTTTATTTTTGAGAAGATACTTAAAACAATATGCAGTATATATGAAATAATTCATATTTGAACTGCAGTTATAGATGAAAGTGAAGAATGATCATCTACAACCGCAGTTCAAATATGAATTATTTCATATATACTCCACATCATTTCACTCCTCACGGGAAGATATGAACTCAATTAATTGACCTCGCTCCCAATGTGTGGCTTCATAGCTCAGTTGGTAGAGCATCGCACCGGTATTCGAGGAGGTCACGGGTTCAAATCCCCTTGAAGCCTTGATTTTTTCAGGTTTCTTCTTTCCGGCCAATTGCTTAAATCGGAAAATTTACTGCGATGATCATTCTTCACTTTCATATTGAAAAGAGTCGTACAGAAGTTTGCAATACGATGTAAATAATCTTGGTACTAGGTTTTTGTCTACTTGTTACTCGAACCTCTGGTGGATTCCGTCTTAAACGTTCCTCAAATTAAATATTTGGAACACATATATATAATAACTTTTACATAATAACCTGCAATAACTCCGCCTTCTTCACAGGAAATTATCCCTAATACATTGAATCATCCAAACTCAGTCCAGTGCAAAAAAAAAAACATTCAGTAATCAGCTAAATCGTTCCTTGTGCAATGTCCATAAAAGTTAGCTTGAATCAACTTTAATTTCTATAAGCTTGACTCGAGCAATCGTTTAGTTAATTGCCAAAAAATCCTGCTAATAAAAACATAAATTATTTAACATCCTTGGTAACCTAACACTAATTCAACTCCTAATCGGAAAGAAATAGAACGTAAGCTAGCTTTCTCGGAGGCCCTCCTCCTCCATAAGTTATTTTCGTCACAGAAGAGTTCTCCCGCGCTTAAGACGTTCAGATGTTCGCGTGTATTGATATTTTGTGCTATGTTGTTTTTACTTGTAAAACCAAAGAGACACCAGGCAAACAGGTTGTCTTTTCATCGTGTTGTCACTGGTATTGCCAAGGAAAATCACAGCCTAAACTTTGAAGACTTCGGGCTGAATACCGAAATTTTTTCGTGCAACAAATGTTTCATATATTTGCCCATTTTCTTTCCTCTGGCACTGAAAACCTGTGAAACGAAGCTACAATTTTTCTATATTTATCACCACTCGTTGAATGATATATTTTGTCCTGAAATATTTTAAACTCGAAGTTAATCTAATCGTGCTGTTAGATTTTAAGATTTTCCAGTTTTTATGTTAAGAGGAAAGTCATCAGAGTTTAAGCGCACAAGTGTGTCGCTTTTACTCTGTCTAGGTAAATGACCACACAAATTTTGCTCTGCCTAGATAAGTAACCACAGAATTAGACGAAAATATTGCCATTTATAGCTTCATTAGTATCAGTTGATTTTGGTCCTATCTAGATATACGCTGTTATCTGAGATTTAAGAAGAGACCAAACAAAGGAACAAGCTATTCTTGGCTAAAACCAAACACAGTCCAATATCCTGTGTATTTATTTCATAATAGCAATGTTTCTAAATTTCTGACAGTCTGGTCAACATGTCTCGAATCTAAATTAAGAAACAGTTTAATTCTACCTTCTCGCTAGCCCAGATGGAAAAGCTAATCTAATTTTTTCGCTAGTTACTCACCAAATGTTCTCTTCTCCAAGCTGAAATCGGAGATTTGAAATTAATTTTGCGTTGTGTTTCACCCGAGAGTTAAATTATCCACAGCGCTGCTGCTATCCGTTGATCAAACGTATCTTCGTTGGTTTTCATCATGGTGGCTTGCCACAAGCAAGTTTTGTGATTGGTCGTTGTCTTATTCTTCTGACAAACAGGTATGACTTTTACTTATCACGCCTGATGGGTCAATAATATCAATATCCTTTTTCGAAAATGACGTGTTTATGTGTTTAGAATATCATTACCACAGAAACCGTTTAAAGCGGGTTTGTGTTTATTGATCACGAGAATGACTTTCCAGAGTTGCTGGTAACAGAGAACTTTCATTGCTTGATAGTTTATCAACGGTCGAAGTCAGATTTTTAGTTATGTTTAGTTATGGCACTCTGTACGAAGTCACACTGCCCCAACTGGCCAATCCTGAGCCAGATCCCGGGCCTCAAGGTGGAAAACAAACGGTAACATCATACGCTGTCTAGTTGCTTCAAAGTATTGATGTCAATTCACAGTCTCGGTTGGTGTGTCTACTGTGATATCCCAATGACTCAAGCGTCCGTCTTGAAACGGAAGGAAAGTGTCAACTTTTTTAAAATTTCATAAACCATTGGTTAATGGCTATGTCACTTCAGACTATGTTTTATATTCATTTACGTGCTAGTTTCACGTTCTTTCGGCATTTATACTTTTTGCATACGTTTGCACGTTTTCCGAAAATTTTCGGAAATTTTAAGATGGCTCTGAACCCCATGTACAATTGTTACGTCTTATCCTGTTAATCAAGCTTCGATAGTAAGAAACTGCGGTCACCAAGCTCGTTTTTGAGTTATTAGCAGTTGAAGCTGAAATTAGTAGGTCATACTGTTGCTATGGCAACTTCTTGTGTCTTGCGATTGAGCAGATTCTTGATACGATGCTTGTAGGATCTACAGATAAAGATAAATGACTCGCCAAGATGAAATTATGGAAATTGCCGAAAACTGTTTTGAGCCACCTTAATTTGACCGCGTGTTGCCATGGAGACAAGCACCAGATGTAATATTTACGAGGTCATAAAATTAGACTTCAAATTAAAGCTGATACAAACACCCATAAGTCAATAAAAATCAATGCATACGTCATAAAATCAATCTTTATTTGTTATAGATAACCCCAGAATGCGGTAAAACACGATCAACTTTCTTTTAGAAATAACCTTTCGACCATCAGTGCTTTTTCACTGCGTTTTAGCATCAAAGAGCACAGTTGTATTCCATTCGAATAGTTAATTTAACGTTAGTCTTTTTGGGAAGTGACCACCGTTGGCAAGGAAATGAACTACCTTAAATATTTACATGTGAATCACGTGATCAGTTAAGTTCAATTAAGAAAACAGCGTAAAAATCATACTTTCTCCTTATGGTTTGGAGAAATTTGTGGATTTAAGTACAGCACAACATTTGACCTCTTGATGTAAAATTGTCATCGTCACCACTTAGGTTGAGAGTCCTTGGATATATAAAAGAGTCAGAAGGGAGTTCACGCAACCACAACGGCGACGCCGAGGACAACTTCCATTAAAAAAATAATTCCTACTGTACTTAATGATTTCATTTGTCCCTTGGTCTGTTCATGATATTCAGTGCCCCCATTAGTGTTGAACTATCCTCAGCGCAACATCTTTATGTAAAGCTTAATTTCCAAATTCTCCGTCGTGGTTCACGTCCTCCAGAAATCGCATGGAGGTGCGTTATTTCACATTCTTAAGTCTTTCGTGGAGGACGGCTAAGAAATGTGCCACAATTTAAAACGCACGTGCATAGCCAGTGTGTTTCTCATTAAAGACTTTGTTTGTCAAAGTTCTCGTTGTCGCTGTCGTCATGGTTGCGTTAACTCCGTAGTGCCTCCTGCGTTTCGTTGTTATAACGTTGTTGTTGATGTTTACTAGACTTTCTTCGGTGGCTTCAATTTTGTCATGACATCGTCTAGTGTTTCACCTGTGTAATATGCAAAGAAGACAAAATGATTTCAAAACGAGGTACACAATTTTTAACATTTAACGATTTATTCCCCAAGTGTTTTTTTTTTGTATATTACAGTGTTCTTTTGCCAATATAAGCTAAAACTACTTAATCCTATAGATCCTATTCATAAATGGCTGCCAGTTTAAATTCTTTTGTTTGCATTTGAATTAGCCCAACTAACCTCGTTTGACAGTAAAAGTTATTTTGAATTATCAACTCAAAAACCAGGTTAGTTGGGCTAATTTTAATACCTATAATATAATTTTTGATAGGCAGCCATTTATGAATAGGGTCTATCCTCTTCCATTCTTCATTAATTACTGAAGAAAATTTCAAAATTGTTTTTTCTTCTCTTTATCACTGTAGCTAAGGTATTTCTCTAATGCCCTCTCTGACAAAATTCTATCTAATTCTACCTACTATGATCACAACATTTTTCTAAGTCATAAAGAGAGAGCTTTTATCCAATGGACGCGTCACTATTCAATGGATAGTTTATCCACTGTGAAACTATACCAGTATAATGGTTTCTCGTATTCAGGTGTTTTTTAACCGCAAAAAACAACAGGATCCAAGTTAAGTAAGGCCCCTTTGAAATGCCTTTTATGGTCTGGTAACCTTCTAAGCATAGCCCTGACACGCCACAACTGAGAGGTGTGTCACCTAAAGCACACTATGCAGCTTCTTGCAGTTGTTTTGGTACTTTCTTTAATGATGCATATATGAAGTAAGAGCTAGTGTTTCATTATCTGCAATGTTTGCTACTAGTATCAAAAAAGTAATCTAACATGCTTAGCATGAAAATGAAGGAAAATGACAAAAGGGAATTCTCGTGATAGCCTGATATAAAATTCCCTCAACGATCGCTAGAGCTGAAGGCTATTAGGAGAACGTTTATGTTGATATTGAGACATCTAATTAAATTAATTGTGCACAGTTTAGTTAAAGGACAATAAGGAACTTTGTTAAAAGATTCTCAATCTCTGAATTAATTTTGTTCCTTGAGCCTCGGCTTGTGGTCCTTTTGTTCCCTGTCATTAATTAAAAATACGTGAAATTACTTGGTTTAATTTACATTAGTGATAGTGAATTACAGGGTAAATTCACGTATTTATCGGATTTTACAGTTTTATTAATTCCTCTTAAATGATCCCATTAGGTTATTACTTCCTTCTTCTTTAAGGATCTTGATGGAGAAGCCACCGATGGGTGTATACGTTAAATGGAGAGTTACTGTTATGCGAGAGTTTATGTTAAGGACGTATATGTGAATATAACGTTACGTCATATGATGCATTGGTATTTTAAACGTTTTGAATGTATAATGATGATAAGCAAACATTCAAAAAATATATGACGTGGAGAAACAAAGCAAGGACCAGGGTTAGTCAAAGTTGAAACTTTTAAAAGTTACAAGAGCACAGTTGTCATTAAATGCGTTTGATCTGTTATTTAAATTTCTCCAACACATTCTGGACTAATGCTATGTTACGCAAACAGTTGAAAGAAAATTGTGCACCCATATTATCGTACATTTTTATTACAATGAAATAATGACACTCCACTGTGTTTTTTTGCTTTCTTTTTGGGGGTTCTCCTGAAATCTCACAGAATATTGTGTTCCATTTATCTAACATCGTCATTGTCATTATTTTATTATCAATCGAATGAAACAACCGTAAATTTTCACTTGTTTATTTACATTTTCTCGTTAGTTGACACATGTCTGTTGTGTAACATAGTGAATTTACGAAAATAACCCAGATAACAGAGACATGTCAGGTAACCATGGCAACGGAAAGTTCTCATTTTATACCTTTAGGTAGCCCTGATTTCTTTATGTTCTTGTCTGAAAGGGAACATGTCAAATGAACTCATGAAATAAACATCACTATTGGCAATTTTGGCTTCAAAATTGTCTTTATTTCTAAAACAGGAATCAAACACCTTATTCATTAAGTATACGCGCGGCAAGTACTTATTGTGATTTCTTATCCTGAGTTCTTGAAACAATCTTCAAAGCATACTGAGTTATCTGTTAAATTTTTAGTCTTTAAAAAAATGAAAGAAATGACATTTTATGAGACTTAATAAATTAAATTGTATGCTTACCTTTCGTTATATAACCGGCATTTTCTAATTTACTGAACTCTGAAAAAAGAACACAAAGATTTTCATGAGAAAAAAAAATCATTTCCCTTCCTCATGAGTATCTCTTTGAATTTTTTAACACTTTTCCCACAAAATAAATTTCATAAAAAAACTCTAAAAACATATTGCAATCTAATATTTACTTTTAACACATACTTTGTTCTAACAACATTTTTGCTTGCTTAATTGCTTTCATACCATTGTTTTGTTTTAGTAAAGAGGTTTTCTTCGTTTTGGAAACATCTCTTCTTGTCATCTTTAATCCTGGTGTCTTTGACCTTCTATACACTGAAGTCGAAAAAAGTCACGTGGTTAAACGCAACTCCTCCTGGCGAGCATGCGCTATTATCTAACAACGTAAAGTCGTAAGGCCCTTCACTCTCAGTCAGTTTGTGCGATACAAAACCTCGCCTTCAAATTGAAGTATAAGTCTCAGAATAACTCAACTTAAGGCAGTAGAAAACAAAAAAGATATTATAATTGGATTGGTATACTACTGTAATTACTGAAGATTTTTACCGAGTTTTAAATAAAATGAATAATGATGATGAGGAGGAGGAGGATGAGGATGAGGATGAGGATGAGAATGAGGATGATGATTTGACGATGATGACGATGATGTAAACAAATGAGGAATAAGTATGGTTTAGATTAATTGAAGGCGACCGTGATGGATAAAGAGCAGCGAATTTGAAATGTAATGCTATATGTTTTAAAATACAGCTTACATGACGCAGCTCCTGTAGGTAACAAGCGTACAGTTTTAAATTCACAATCTTACCGTTCAGAATTCGCTGTGTTCTAGATGGCCTTTTAAAAAACTGGCCTCTATTCTTCAATACTCGATATCTATCGATTGTTCGAGGCCGTAGATATTGTCCTCCAATCCCATGAAACCTCACGTCCCCTGCAGAGCAGAAAATGATTTGAATTTGGTTGATGGTTTTCGTAGACAACACAATAAGTCTAAACAGATGCTGATCATTGCAGGCAAGCTCCTATGTTCCAACGTTGCTTTGGAGTGGAGAGTAATGACATCACAGTTCAAAGTAATTTGTTTCTAGGTGGCATTATGTAACTTCAAATTTTATGACCAGAATTGTAACTGACTCACCTTCACTGGAAGGAAGAACATTTTGTTTCGCTATTGTCCTTGTTTCTAAATCAGGTGAGAGTTCTTCGTTTTCTTTGAATGAAAATGAAAACAGTTGTAGAGAAATAAGCCTCGTTAAGTAGCGTGTATTACTTAAGAAGCTTGCGCTTGAAAGGTACTTCAGCCCCTCCAAAGATAAATATATGTTTTTTAAGTTGTAGCAAGAGACGTTATCCTGCCAAATGTTATTTCCTGTTTCCACAAAAGCAAAACTAAGGGCCTCTTATGGGTTTGGGGAGCAAGGGAACCAAATTATTCATTTCATGGGAGCAAGGGATAATGTTGGAGTATTTCATGGAACAAGGATCATCTTTGCTAGTAATGGGAACTTTCTGGGAAGATTTTAAGGAACAATTTAACTTATTTATAGGGAAAAGGGGGCAAAGTAAGGCAAAAAGGAACTTATATATCCCCGAGAGGCCACAAACATATCCTCTGCTGTGTCTATAACTCAGTGGTTGCCTTAACAGTGACATCATTTAGGATTACATGGGGTGATTTTTGTTCGACTCTTCCTTCGGCAACGCAGACAACAAGATTCTTAAATAGCATCGCCTGACAAACATTAAACATACCAAGAGGTTGTTGCAATCCCCACGTATTTGACCTAAAGGGGCCACTGGTTTCCTCAGAAAAATATCTACTACCTTCACTATCGGTAACTGTGGTAAAGAAATGAAAGAAATGTGCTAATTAGAGAATGCTTAACAGTGGGATTGCTATTTCTGATTAAAATCACTTTTTCTATATTCGTAGGAAAATCTTCTTCTTTACTTCCGTAACCAGGAAATAAATTGTTCTTTCCCTCACAGTCATATTGTTTTCGATCCCGAATTCTTTATTTCCCCCTTCTTGTGATGTAACAAACAGAGAAATTAAGCATACCTTCAGAATCAGCCACCGTGCTCTTTTTATGTGATACTGGCACTTGAAAAAGAAATTAAAAGGAATTCAGCTTAATAACAAAATAGTGAACAAAGAAGGCACTACCTTCTCCTCCCACCAAACCTACTCCCTTCCCCTTCCCTCACCACCCACCTTACACTCTTCAAAAGAAGAGATAATCATTCTTAATACAGGATATGGGTATTATATGCGGCTTACCTTGCTTATGAGTGTAATAAATTGGTAATTCAGCTCCAACGGGCAAAGAGAAGAACACTGAAACATAAATTATCATAATCATAATACATTAAACGTCAGTGAAAATCATAACTTCGTGCGTATTGAGGATAAAAACAAACAAAAAATTCAAGACAGAAGATGACTTACTTTTTTGAATTAAATTTTTCTTTTTGTTTGATTTTCTTCCTGCAAATAAAAATAACTAGTTGTCGAGAAGAAAGTATTAAGCCCTCCAGGAAAGAATTTACAACGATAGCTGACACTCATGGTACAACATTGTCAGTTATTATCCGACTGCAGCGAATATCGTCCAAATAACAGTACAAATATAGAGCGATATTGTACAGTTATTTGTACAGTAGCAAACCTGTTTGCCGGACTGGTCGGCGCGCGCACGCAAAACTGTCACACTCTTCCTCTTTCACTGATAGATCTATTGACTAAGGCAGTTGGATAATAAACCTCTTAATAGGTCCTTTGGTGTGTAGTATCGCTGTATATTTTCACTTGTTGTTTGTATTTTGACTCGTTCAAAATACGGCACAACTCGTAAAAATACAGAGCGATACTACACACCAAAACATCCAATAAGATATATATATTTTCTTCCCCCAACCGTAACTACTGAAAAGCGAAGTAATTGTAACAAGCTAGCAATACCCTTATGCCTGACTGTCTCGCAGCTTCAATCATAAAAGATAACTCTGACAGTGAACTCACCTTGTGCTATGCTGGTACGTGGTCCAACGTAGACATGTTTCACCACATGCACTCTTGGCTGCGGGTAAGGTACTGTACAAAAACATCAAAGTACAAAAGCGCGTCAACTTCAACGACGATATGAAACGTATTATTATTATCTTCAACTTACTAGCTTGCTGTCGACGGTAACTCAGAGAAGTAATAGCTTTAATCAGTAAGTGTTACTCGTTCCTTCATTCTATTAAGAATATAGCAGATGCGAAAACGTGCAACGCCCAAGTATTCCCGAATCCCATAACAGGTTTCAGCAGCAGCAAAAGCCCTTGAGTTCGTTTTCTTGCTGTGTATTAAGGGACAGAGAACGGTTTAGTCAAGCACTTTGCAAATTACATAAACCTTCTATACTTACTTTCTCCTCTCTTCTTGTAAGCCGCAACATCTTCTGGTGGAGGGGTGGGAACAACTGTCACAGAGTAAAGCATAACTCAAATTTTCGAAAAAAATTAACATTATTATTCTGATTAGGAAAAAATTACTCTGATGAGCAAATGACGTTTGTAAACGTCGACTATCAACATATAACCCATTGCCTTGTAAGCAAATCATTGCCTCATCGTAAAGGATAGAAACTATTTTTTTTCTCTTTCTTTTTGTAAACAGTTTAAACATTTCATTTATTTTCCAAAAAAATTATCTGAAAAAAACGTTAACGTAGAACAAGATGTGTATTCTATGTAAGCCTACCTGATCTGTCCCTCCAAGTAGGCGAGTCTTTCCACGAGACCATTCCGTGCGCACCTTTGACGAACACTTGGACTGGGAGTTAAATCACATAAATGCAAGTTTTAAGACGGAGAACAGTTTCCTTTTATCCATGTAAAAACCATTTCAACCAGAAGCAAATATGCTCCTGTTTCAACCAGATCTATTTTTGCTTACCTGCATAACAAAACCCGCAGCTCCAAATCAAGAAGAAAGCAGCTACGTTAGAAATTCTAGCCATTTTGGACAGTGCGACGAGAACTATTAAAAAATAAAAAATACAATGTGTTACAAAAAGACTGCTAAATGCGTAAGCACGTGTATACGCACGCGTTAAACAGTAGAGCACCTTGCGTCACTACAGTGTAGAGGAAAAGACATTTTAACTCCAAATGACACACAAATTATTTTCCAACAATGCATTACTCAGCTAAGCTTCAATACTGTCACTTTAGTTGGTGGAGTAATAATCCCGTGATTATTCGCGTGTCTAAGAGAAGACAATTTATACATTCTTTTCTTTTCCTGACTTGTATGTTTGATATCTCCAAGTTAAAAAGAGGAAAATAATGTTAATCACGGCTAGACTTCCTGGAACAGTTAACAAACATGATTCCAATTAAAATTAGGTCTTCTGTAAAGTTATCAAACTCCATTCTGCTGAGATAAACAGGCATATAACAACCAGCTGATTATTTCCAAGGCCACTACCAACATTAAACGAGAAAATTGTTACACAGTAAATAAATACTTTCTCTCGGTGGATACGGGGAATATGCGACAATCTGTTAGATGAGTTTGTATTTGCACGTGAGTCGACTGTGATCTAAATGCACGTCTTTCGCGATCTTCCACTGTCATGGCACAGGAAGATGAAATTTTTTTCAATGGCGGGCGAAATAGAGACTTTTCACTGAATTTCCCACTGTCTTTTGTATGATGGTGCTAATATATCAGGAGTTATCTATATTCGGTCTGTCTTCATTGAATGACATTCAACTCGTGCAAAGCTTCACATCCCGCAATACCACGATCATTCATGCATGAATAATGTTTGCTGGTAAAGAAAGCAACGTGAAACTTCCCGATCAATGTGGAATTTTAACAACAGGATTTCTCCAAACTAAACCTAACATCTCAAATTCTAACGCTATCTCTATAAAACAAAACTTAACAACACAGAAAAGCTCCAAAAACATTACCAAATCTTCATCGGTTTAAACAGGTTTCAGTAAGCCAAAACAAATAAACGAGAAAAAACTTTACAAAATTCCTGGTTAACATTTAAAGAGAATATATATACCTTTTGTTCAAGGTTTCTCTTTTGACTGATTCCAGTTATGCTTCGGATTTGCGGCTACGCCATGTTAATTGCCTCGTGTTTTTCCGTCGCGTTTCTCGATTTTTCGGTGAAAAACGCTTTCAAGAATGGTGACCTGTGATGTCATGTCTTCAATTCCACTAATCCCACCTGCCCTTGAGGTCAGGTAGTTTTGATTAAAACTGTTCGGCGGTCAATAGCGACACCGGGAAACCAGTGTAGACAAAGTTGCTATGGTACCGTGATCAAAATCAACAAAGAACACACCCTACTTCGCGAGCTGCTTATTGTGGTTTTATTTTCATTTGAACACAAAGAATTAAACCCTTAAAATATGTCTCTTGTGCACAAGAGCAGTTTTAATTTAAATTAGAGATATTTATCGCAAGTAAGGATAGTCGAGATCCATTCCTTTCTAAACACAGACAGGCACGGTGGCCTGTGAAGGTTATCGCACGTGGAAATTTAGATCTGGAATGACGATTTTCGAGAACTAATTAATTGTTTTTGTTTGTTTCTTTGGTAAACACTTATTACTTTCACTCAAAGGGCATCTCTCTTCCCCAGTCTCTGAGCTCAGAGTCCAGGTACGTTGTAAGCCGCCAGCATACAAAAAACTGCTGGGAAGAATCCTAACAACTCACCAACGATAATTCAAGTTGCTTAATTCCATGGAACTGTTCTACATCAGAGATATTATGAAAATCTCCTTTATATAACATGTCGAATTATTCTCAAATTTTGATTAGTTGTTACTTGTGATTTATCGGAGGGCAGACGCATAGGTGACGTCAGTAACAGTTTTTGTTGTTGTTGTTTCTTTATTATATAAAAAAAAAACAAATAAATTACACAATTCCTTGCGTCTGTTCAGTAATAGATCACAGATGACGTAAAAATGTGGTAAGAACATCAGTGACACACTTGCCTGACGGCTCGTGTGCCACTTTTTTGTTCTTACCACATTTATTTAAGTTCAAAACCTAGCGCGATTTCTCTAGTGAACGCGGATTATAGTTACAAATAAGCAATAAAGAATGCTGTCTAGATTTTAGACAGATTTATGTGTTATTCTATACTGTCTATACAATCCTGCAAGCTTCTCACTTAAACATAATGTTTTACTTCAAGTTCTAAGATACAACACGGAACAAAAAGCATCCATTATAGAACATGTTTGCGTGTAAACCATGGTCACAAAAACAGCAGTCAAGTTTCAAGTTTAAGTTCTTCTGGTTCATTGGTTTATAGATGTTCAACAATTCATTTCCTTGCTGTTATCAAACATTAGCCAACAGGTCCTTGTAAATGATCTCCGCCATACGCTCATATCCTGCCGGTTTCATGTGCAGTCCCACTTCCCACATCATTTTTCGCTCGTCAATACTCAAAGAATACCTCGGAAATTTCACCGCCAGGTCGCAAAGGATAGTAAACTCATTCGATCTGGCATAATATCTTAACTTTTCATTGATGTATTTTCTTTCCAAATGCGAGTGAAGACAAGCTGGTCTTTTAGATTCTTCGCAGTCCATTTCAGGAATGGTGACTGCTACTGTTTTCGCGCCATGACGATGTGAAGTTATGTGGAGGTTGATGATGCGCTCGACCGCTGTGTCCCAGTCCTTTCTGTAACGAGTTTTGCTGTTATGAGCGATGTCGTTTGTACCGGCCAGGATAATAACCCAGGAGTATTTAAATTTTGCTGTTGAAACAAAAGGTAAAGGTGTTAACTAAGTCCATGCACAGTGTAAGAAAGCTATTGGGTAAAACTCATTCATCATTCCTTATTATCACAAACAGGACTGACATTTACGAGCACAAGAAAAATGTGCAAAGCTTTAATTTTGCTTAAAATTTGTCTCTGCATTTTGTTGGAATCTTTGGAAATTACGCGCACTAAATAAACTGCTTACATGCGCAGGTATTTTTCCGATCCGCCTCAAGTCATCCTTTTACAGGTTTGGGTCCCATATAAAAAGGACGGGGCGGCTCGTTGTACCTTTCAGGGGTTATGACAGCGGTTTTGGTACCTCTCAGGTGTTCACCCTCAAAAGGTCCACAGTGGGAGATTTTGAGGTATCTTTTAGGGTATTGAGCCGAAAAAATATAACAGGATATCATGATCTGACAACTAAATTTACGAGTAGAAGCTATTCAAAGTAATCGTCTTTATCGTGTTGTTCTAGAAATGGTACCTCTTAGGGGTGAAAAAAATTCAAGGCACGCCCACAAAACAAGATTTTGGTACTTTTGACGGGTTTTTTTCGAAATTTCTCACGAGTGCTCCCGTCCTTTTTATATAGTAGTTCCCCAGGGATAAAACAACATCTAACACTATTTAAAATAACATGTACCATCTCGCAGATGATTTTGAAGCCTAGTGGACATTTCGGCTGCTTCAGTGCCATCTTTCGCTATTGTTGTCAAGGTATAACATCTGTGAATGTCCTTGTTTAACAGATACTCCAGTGTCTGGGCGTAAGGGGTGTGGCTCTTGTCATCACCATGGAAACCGTTTGTGAGGCTATCACCGAAGGCGAGAATGCGGAATACCTCCACTCCTGCAAGAGGTGTTCAAAAAGACAATTTACAAAACAGTCTGCGTAAAACGAAGACTGCGGACTGCGGACTGCAGACTGCAGGCTCCAGACTCTAGACCGGGGGTAAAATACAGACTGCAGACTACAGACTTTTTAGTGTATATCGCTATCGCGGTAATATTTCCATTGTCGGGTGCTGACCGTAAACCGGATTATTCAGGCTAATCGTAGTGAGAGTCTGCACTCCGGTTAGCCTGAATATCACTCAGGTTAGCCTGTTTACGGTTAGCTCTAAATGATGGAAATGGTAGCACGATTCAGTTAAAAAGTCTGCAGTCTGCAGTCTGCATTTTACCCTTACAATGACCGATTTACAAAAATTAATACACTGCGTGAATTTTCATCATGAACGATAAACTAAAGAAATCATAATCGAAAACATTACCTGTTCTAATTTCACAAATATACCCAGCCTTGGGCTCACTGCATGTTACCATGTGAACGCCATCTTTGGAAAGAGCTCCGCAGTTTTTGTCACCTAGCTCATCTTTCACGTGGACGTCACGTGTGTAAGGCACGTCATCGATCCATGTCCAGTTGTCGCTCTTCTTCTTCAGGCCGATATAAAAATACTTTTTTCTTCGTTTCGACGACGAAATCTTGCGTTGTAGAAATCTTAACTCTTTATCTGTTTTAGGCATTGCTAGCAGACCGTTTTCATCGTTACACTTTAGGGGAAACTCCTCCCATTTTCCGTTTGATTTGGGTACAAATAAATAACAAAATTCCTCGAATGGCAACCATCCAGAAGGACATTTGTCCCTGTAGTCTATAAGAAAAAAATGCCGGAAACGAATTAAATTAAATTGAAAGCTAAGGAAACACTTAACATAGTTTAAAAAAAAAAGAGTTTTCCTCGCAAGCCTTAAAATTTGGTAAATGGCTCTGAAACTCTTGACCCGAATGGCCAAAGCCTTATCCACGTTGACGTTCTGTTTATTCCATGTGCTCTTAGGCAGAACTACCCTTCCAGCCATAACAAGGTGACACAAACAAAACATGAATTCACAATCAACTAGGGCCATCCTTTCTTTGTTGTCCTACAACGTCTATATCTGTTTTCGTTCAGAGACCTTGATACTAAAGCATATTTTAGATCGTAGTCTCCTCAATTCTTATTCATTGAAAGATAGAAATGTACCATCGAGGATTCTGGTCGCAAAACGTTTACAGTGTAGACATTGAAAACAAATGTGTTACCTGCTTTTCCCATTCTCTCGCATTTCTTTACTGTCTCTTTGTCTTGAGCACCAAAGATACCTGATAAGAGTTAAGTACAGTTATTGAACACAAGGGAACAAAAGAAAACAGTACGAAAAAGTCAAAGACCCCTTGTAAACTTGGTAAATTGAGATCACCTGCATGGGTCTTGTTCTTTGTTGATGGGGAAACCTTGTGTATCTTCTTAGCATGTTTCTGTTTACCATGGCTTTCGTGTAAAGGCAGATAATTATCTCCACTTCCAGACCCTTCCCCACTACCTGAAGACGATGACTGGTACACGTCCTGAGAACGGAATTTCCAATGAGGAATAGTCGTTCTTTTGTAGCTACTTAACGTAGTTACCTTTCGAAAATCTCGCATTTTTGTTGGACTGAAATACGGCGAAGGACTTACCCTTTGAGATTCAAGGCTGGCATTACCATTATAGTAACCCGCACCATAGTCTTCTTTGAATTTTTGTTCGTTGTATATGTCATGACTTTCTTCTTCAATGTGGGACATGGCTTTGTCCTTAAACGATAAAAGCGAGACTCCAGAAGTAGCTTTGTTTAATCTCATATCAGATTGGATGGCGAGTTTTAGAGCTGCGTTGAATTTTGCATCAGAACCAAGTCCACTCTCGTTAGAATCAGATTCATCCTCTGGATGCACGAAACCTTCCAGGCCTGAGTTAGTGGTGTCGCTACTACCTCCAAATTTCTCCGACACTGTATTATAAATTTCCCCTTCTTTTAAGGCGGTTGTTGCCCCATACTTCTTCCAGCGTGGAGTTGGCCTTACAGCTAATCCAGGTTTACTGTGTATAAGTTCTGGATTGGCCAAGAAAGCATTTTCAAAATAGCTCGATTTATCTGGGGCTCCTAGCAGAAACATGTCATTAGCGTTAAATCGCGGTTCGTTTTCCATCTTGGTATTGTATCCAATTCCTTCATTTCTTTCCTTAACAATGGAAGCTTCTTGTTTTACATCTTTCAGAGGGTATTCTCCAATCGACGCGCTTCCCTCGCTGTGCTGACCACCAGACTCAGATTTTAAACTATTCTTCAATGTTTTCAGGCTTATCGATTTAGCTTGATTTCGGAGGGCATCTAAATCATTTATATCGTCCGATATTCCCACCAACTGTGGTCGTATGAGCGAATTCAGGAATCTGTAGCGAGAACGAAGTTTAAGCTTTGCCCTTTGGAGTTCATGTTCTCCTTGAGTTGGAAGATAATAACGCAAGGTTCTCTGTGTATCTCCGACACTTCGATCCGGGTATTTCAGTAGTTCGGTTAATCTCGAGTCATGGGACCTCGAGGAGTTCTCGAGAAGCGATGCAGCATTCACAATCTTTGTTCCCTCCACTGAAGCTGCAGCGTATTTGTCCATATTTGAGGTCTCGTTTCCAAATTCGCGATTTCCAAAACCCCTACCTTCCGTACCGGGTTTCGGTCCTTCTAGTACAAGTGCTGGTAACGATGCTTCTTCGTTCTTGTTTGAACCGTTTCTGTCACCAGGTTTGTCCTTCATTATTTCAGGATGAACAAAATACTTATCAAGGATGTGCATCCGAGTTTTCCTGGCACCAGTCTCTTTGATCCCTTCCTTTACATTCTTCTTAGTTTCAATTCTCCCGGTCGAATCTTTTAATCTCACGTTCGCGGATCGCACCTGCGCTGATCCATTGTGTACAAAATGGATTCTTTGTTTCGCTCGGTATTCATCTTCAAATGAATTGTCTCTTATCAAGATGTTTTGTGTCCCTGAAGTAAATCTACGATCTCTGGAATCAGATGCAACAGTCTGGTCCGTTGAAAGATTGCCATTTGTTGCCAATGCACTTCCTAAACAGGCAAAACAAAAGCACTCTCTTAAAGACAATATGCACACCGTTGTGCTGCATAAATAGGTTTGTGCAATACAAGAAACTTGAATGTTTTTGGCCAGTTGTAGAGTGCGAAGAATGCACTGGGTAACTTAACGGAATGAAGTTTTAGGTTCTTTTAGGTTCTTATAAAACTGAGTACGCTCTCTATGACAGCGAATATGCGAATAAACAGTTTAGCATTAGGTTTTTTCTCAAGCAACACAAACTATAAATTAAATGAGATTGCCAGCTTTCATGTGTGGTGCTTGCAAGCTGAGTATTTTCGGCATAACCTTTTTTTTATTGTCAATATTGTTCGATTATTGGGGTTTGTCTTGATGTGAAGAGAAGGGGTTTCTTTTTCAATTGTTTTCGCACCGTAAGAAAGCGTGTAAAAATCTTAAAATGGTTGCCTGATATTTGTCCAATGAAAATGGCAATTAAAACAAGGTGTTAAAATCTCATTTTCAAATAAAAAGAGAACGTAGTTCAATAAAAGCACACTCAGTATTTGCCTGCGAGTAAGTCTGTATTACAAACTTCCATTGACTATATCTGACACTACATCGACTCTTGGATAAATACCGCAGGAACGTGAGCAAAATCTTTTCTTATAGCCCACTAGCTTTTTGTGTTAATTTCAATCAAACACTGATCTGATTACGTATGAGATATCAATAACTTGTAAACAAACTAAAGTGAACTGTTTTAAAAACCTCAAACGTTCAACAATCTTAATTAGAAGAGGCTTGAAATTTCTACTAACCTGCCAAAGCACTCAGCAACAGGCAAGTCATAAGAGTACTCCTTAGCAACCAGACGTCGTGGGCCATGTTCCTGATAACAATGTTATTGACTTCAACACCAGTCAATAACTCCACGGTTGGAACGGTAAATTCAAACAGTGTTTCTTAGGTTGAATAGAAAAAATATAATACCATAGATGTGACTAACGTAAACCTTTGTTGATTACATTGTCTCTCCAGTGCAAGATATAAAAGGTCTTTTCTTTCTAGTCAATGTGCTTGAAGAAAAGATCCGAAGCTGAATTGTCAGTATATATCTTAACAAAAGTGCGGAGTCCCAACAATTCTAAATATGTCATAAAACGTTCGACAGTGGATTTTTTCTTTCTGCTCCGATGCACAAGGATTACCCTTGCAAGTTTGCGACTTCTGGTAATGCTTTTTAGAGGTAAATATTTTCTTACGAAATTTAAACCATGTGGTTATTGGAATAAGAAACCTGCCTCCTTGAGAGAATATGGCAGGTAAATTTTGACACAGTTGTCACATGCTCGATTATGCGTGTCGACACAAGAAAGATCTAAGAGCTCTTAGATCTTCAAGTTGATCTAATGGCATTCTTGTAACGTATTTCGCCGCCGAGTAGTGAAGAGCAATGACAGATCACTTGTAGCGTCTGTGGTCGTTGAATCTGGGTGTAGGTTTCGCTTCGGTTTTCTTGTTTAATTTCATCTTGTAGTTTTCTGGAGAGGCCCGGTTGTTGGAACTTGGAGATGAAGGATTCGAATCTGTTATTGTCCCTGTGTTGTGCTTTGGGGCGAGACAGATAAATAAAGGGGCACTGGTCGTACTAATTGACGAAACAACCTGGAAAACCTTCGGGGACACCCTGCGGTGACGGGCGAGGCATCCCGAGGGAGTATCTAATGATGTTCTTTTTCAGTGCTTCTACTGATACCATAGACACAAGGCGAAATTAAGACACAGTCTTTCACTAAGCATTAATCGTAGACTGCAAGCAGCCTTCTCCAAACGTGCGGCGCGAATACTAGAATGCCTGAACTAATAAAAGCATTGATCCAGACAATGTTCTACTATAATGACAAACTTCTGAACTAAGAATTCTGTAAAATGATAGTTAACATTACCGTTAACTCTTTTCTCACTGACGGGTGGTCCATCACTCGCATCTTTAGCTGGTGATAGCATATAAATTCTTCTTATTGGTTTCCATATGATTCTTTGAGCACTAGTTGGGAGAATTTGACAGGTACCAAGACAATTCTTATCTTCCTTTACTCTAGTAACCTGCACGGCTGACTTTGTAATTATATTTTGGGGTCAAATCAAATGTTTACCACTGTCATCGGAGATAACGACGAGCCGAGAATTAAATCACTGGTGGGGAATTCAGGTTGCACGGAAATTTCTCTTGAACATCACCGTTAACTCTCTTTGCCATAATCCATGCACTTCAGAATTTCAAGTGATGAAAGTTTACAACAAAAATACAAGGTTGCCTTGGACTGGGTGAGCGGCGGAGAGAAAATCTTTGGCTTAATAAAGTTCAGCACGAAGACACCTCGTTGACTATTAACTTTGAGGCAAACGTTTTTCCGTCCATCCCGATTTTATTATAACCTTTTCTCAATCATAATTTGATTTGGGAAGTCAAGCAAAAAACTGTCTTGGGAGGCAGAAACTGTTACATCCTTAATTTGAAGCGTTTGGTCACCGTTTTTTGTTTTTTGTTTTTTTCTTTTTTTTTTTTTTTCTTTTTCTCGTGAATATTTATTTCTTCTTTTCTTTATTTTCAAAAACACTCCATGTATCACTAATTAAATCCCACCCCAGTCCTCTTTTATATCAAAAGGACATCAAATCAAATTGAGCCTTTTGTTTCGACAGACATATTTATTAAATACAAGTATCAAAATTTTCCATATTTACATTTTTCTATATCTAATTTTATCCCCTAATTTTTTTCCTCCTCAGTTAACAACCCATATTTCATCCCATTGTCAGTATTCCTAAACCACGTGATTACTTGGCAGAGTCGTGTTTCTATCCAAGTTACCATGTAACGGATTTGTCTGGAATGCATGTTACTCGTGGTTAAATGTTACAATTATATAAATCAGTGTAAAGGAACCCTGCCTTTGGTATCCTTAATACACTAAATCACTATCCAATGGCAGTTATACATACTACATATTATGACTCTCAACTTCCCTGCTGTCGTTCGAGGAGAAAAGCGTACTTATATTTACATATTCTTCAGACAACGAAGGTCTGAAAAGGGAATATCATATTATCTGAGCTGTTCGATAAGGGACAGGAAATGACCAAGCATTTCAGTATTATATATAGGAAGTGAATTTTTATTGTCCCATTACCAAGTCCCATTAACTTATGTCTACATAATACTGAGAGCGGTGCCAGTCATATTTTGTGGCAAATATTTTTTGTCATCTTTGTTTCCACTTAACACTGCCCCGGTTTGTTCAAATAAATGCTTAAGCGACAGACTTACCAAGATAAATAAATCTTTTACGGGTATCATTTGGTTGCTGCCTGGGAACAGGGACTGGCCTTTGCGTTGCCTAACGTTATAGTTCATAAGCAACGTTGCTTACTTGATAAGTAACTGTTGCTATAGATAGCGGTTGCTAGGCAACACAAGTGCGACCGAAGCAGGTTGTGAGCGATGTTGAGAGATAAAAGTAATTGCAAGAGCTGGTCAATCATAGAAAAAATGTTTAACTAATCTGAGGGTAGTTTGTCCGATAATTTTCAACCTTAGTTCGCATTTCTTTTCTTAATTTCTCTTGATGTCTTTGTGAGTTTTCTTGTGATGTTTCGAGTTGTGTAGACTCCGCTTCCACCTTTTGGCAAATGGCTTTTTCTGTAACCTGTTGATGCTATGCTCTGTTTTGAGATATTTCAAAATATCAGCTTGAATTTTAAACAGCTTGTCCATCTTATCAAGCATTTTAGCCATAATAAATGCGTTGGCAGAATTTTCTGGTTTTGTGGGAACATCAGCCCTCTTTGCCACAGGGAACTGATTTCCTGAGTCGAGCTTCTTGTTGGATGAGAGCGTTTTAAAAAACTTCAATTTGTACAACTTGCTTTCCCTTGGGTCGTCATCAGTTTTGTTGATTTTCTCAGAATTTTTCGAATGATGTAAAACAGTTTTCTGGTCTAAACTCCACCGCGACCTTTCCTCCTCGTGTTGTCTTCCCAGCCTGCCTAGACGGTTTCGTAAGAAGTGACTCGTGTCAATGCGATTCCTTGAGCCTTTGAGCCAAATATTAATTTCGTTCCTTCTACGACGTCTGATGTCATTTTCAAGATCTTCGAGGTCGCGTTTTCTAATATCATCACCATCAGCAACGCCTTCATCAGCTTTGAGCTTGTGAATTCGTTTCTTTGCTCTCTGCATAGCAGAATACTTCGCTGCTTCGATGATGGTCAAAATTTTCTCGATCTTCTTAATCTTGTCCACCTCGAGCTTTGCGACGCTTTCTTTTTTGATGTCATTTCTCAGCTTCTGTTCATCATCTTGGATTTTCTTTTTTGCTTGAGCATCGTCTGCAAATTGGTTCTTTTCAAGGCTTTCTTTCTCCTTGGTTATCTCGGCCTTTTCTTTGCTCATGTCGTCCTCATATCGGTTGGCTTCCATTTTAGCTTGGTTTTCAATGTCATTGATAATGTGCTTCACCGAGTTTGGTGATAGACCAATCGCTTCCTCGATCTTGGACATGGCTAGACTCGCTCTTTCCGTGTCGTGCAGTTTTCTGTACGCTTCTGCAATCAGCGGATTAACTGAAACAAACAAACTGAATTAATACAGAGGTGGAAATTCTTGCACAGGAGTTTCAAATTCTCCTTCCATAACATGTCCAAATCAACCAAAAATATTTCTTTCGTATCAATCAAACCAACATATGAATTTACTTAATATTTTCAGCAGGTTTCAAAAATACAGAGGCTGTGCTTTTGCTCATTGTACAATACGACCGTAAGCAAATCTCGTATTTACCCGGGGCTTGATACGATGCAGCCGGAGGATAATACATTGGAGGGCTCCAAGAATACTGTGGACTGCCGGATGAGAGCGCCTGACTGTTCCATGGGTAAAACGAGTTCGTGGGGTACGCGCTTGAAAGCGCCTGTTCCCCGGAATACGCCGCTGGAGGTTGTAAGTTTGCAGGACTTGGAGGAGCTGAAACCTGGGGCTGGTCCTGCAATAACATAATTTGAGAGTAATGTTATTTTCACCTTATCAGGCTAAAGTTTTCGAAACAAAGCGCAAACTATATGCAACTGATTACTTGGAGGAAGAGTTACTGAGTTTTTTTTTGGTTGATTCTGAAAAGGTAACCCGCGATCATAATATTGTACAACGTAAGTAAGCGCGGGGTTAGTCTGGCAGAAGCGGATCGCGTCGTGCTCGTAGTTTGAAAGCGCTGTATCATAAATATGCAAAACTAGAGCTGAAACAAATATTCGACGATACAGTACCAGGATTAATATTTCTATCTGCAATTGAAAACTGAGACGACTTCAACACGGACAACATCCACAGAGTGTGTGCAACTGAAAAACTATACAACAAACAGGCGCGAACTACACCTCAAATTTCCTAAGAACAACTAAGGATATTTTATAAAAACAAAGTTACAATCCCCCCTTTTAATCTTTCATCTTTTGACAAAACAGATGGCATGTACCCGCTGATACTTACATTAAAAGCAGAATAAGGTGAAACCTCCGGCTTCTCAGATGCAGGGCTCTTGGGAGCAGGTTTCTTTGGCTCTGGGTGAGGTGCAAAGTTTTGCTGGGGAGCTTGAAGTTTTGGCGGTTCATAATATGGTTGCTGTGGCAACAAGTTGGGAGAATTGGACGGTGAATCAAAGTATCTTGACATAGATGCTAAATTTGGTGCCGCGACCGCGGGGTTGTACGATGCGGTCAGCGGTGCCGACTGTGGCATAAAACCATTTGATTGGCCAACAGCGGATTCGATCGTGTGTACCGGAAGTGATACTGTTTGAGCAGGTGCGACTGGTTGGGCGGGGGCGACTGGCTGATCAGGCATGACTAGTTGAACCGGCGCTACAGGTTGAACAGGCGTGACTGGTTGAGCAGGAGCGAATGGTTGAGCTGGAGCAACTGGTTGAACCGGTGCAACTAGCTGAGCAGGAGAGACCGGTTGAGCGGGTGCCACCGGTTGAGCAGGATGCTTTGTGGTAAGACCGGTGTCTTTGCTAGGCGGCTGTGGTTTAATGTGCGCCTGTTGTGCTTTTGCTTCATTACTGCTCGAGCCGTGCGCATCGGACTGAACCTTGCCAGCACTGACTTGTGAAACTGTCGGTTTCTTTGTCGGTGGAGTGTTTTCCATATCACTGAACTCCATATCTCCTGGGCTAATATCGGTGTTATCTTCCTCTGGCGAGTAGCTTGCCACCTTGGCAGCCTCAGGTTGTACGGACTCCACGCTGTGCTGGGCACTGCTCTGGGGTGGAAAGGCTGACACGCCGGTCTGAGGTGCATTGACTGAAGGAAACGAGATACTAACGTCATTCTTTTTGAAACATTGTAAAAAATGGCTAGTTTGCTGACAACACGTCAATTAAATTTACGGTTAGGGTTCTTCATTGAAGCAACTACCGTACATATAATTTTTTCGCTTGTATGCACACGGCAATAACGGTTTTCCCCGGTTCCAAAAACATATTTAGAATTTGTGCCTTAAAATAAGATTCATATACTCTTCTCATTTCAGAACAGCTTTGTTTGTTTGTCCGCCAGTCATTTTAGGAATTTTCATTTTGTCCTCCAGAAAGTCTCAGTGAATAAGAGGAAATAACATCACACACTCACTTGAGTTTATTGGCTGTAGCTCCGTATTACCCTGGTAACTGGGCTGATAAGGAGGCGTCGCGCTCGTTGGACCAGCTAAACTAGCAGGTGATAACACACTAGGTGCAGAACCCACACTGGGGGGACTCATCCCTTGGAACATTTGCGGTGGATAACTAGCCGTATATGCCGGCATCATGGGCTGATAAGCCGGTTGCGACATTCCCCCAAAATATCCAGGTGCTTGAGGAGGGTATGTAAATGGTTGTCCAAGAACCATTTGCGGCGTTGAAGCAATTTTGTTCTTTTGAGCCGCATCGAGTTCCTCTTGAGCTCGTTCCTTCGCTAGATACTTAGCGGCTTCCAGTTTGACGATCAATTTTAAAATACTCTGGGCCTCATTGACGTCTTCATCTGCAACTTTTTCGAGTTTGACGAATTTCTGCTTCTTGTCTTTGTCGTCCGTTTGATCGGCAAGTTGTTTGAAGTTTTTCTCCTCGTCTTTGAGTTGCTTCTCTAGTTTCTCGGTTTTGTGCTCGACCGTGGAGGGATTTAATCCAAGCTGGTTTTCTATGTTACTCAGTGCTTTGGCCGCTTTGATTGCTCGTTGTAGCTTCTCGCGGGCGATAACCACAGGGTCATCTGAAGAAGCAAAAACAACATAATATATCAGCTAAATATCTGTCGCTTTTGCTTCAGTTCAACATTTAGTTTGGAGCATTATTTCTATATTTCAGTAACATGAAGGTAGCACTATTACTTTGACATGGTTTAGCAAATACGTTGCAAAGACCTGGAATGAGAGCTCTACCCTGCCACCGGTGACATCGTTCCAATGAACGAAGCGGTCAGTGGTTTGAATTTTTGCAAGAACACTGTCATGTAAAACAAACTTAAGTGTCTAACATGCTTTAATAGCCCATTTCCGAGTTTCCTTAAGCCTCTCTATCAAAGCGAGGCCTGCTGCACGACCATTCATACGAAAATTAGTTTCATTTGCCTGTGAGTGAAATCTCGTGTTCATTTGAAAGGTGGACACCAAGACTCGCTTTGAGAAAGAGGTTAAAAGAAATTCGAAAATGGCCTATTCACGACCAAATTCTCACAAGAAGTACCATAAGAAATGTAAAGGATGCAGTAAAGAGACGTTGTATGTTGAAATCAGGATAATACCTTGAAGAGGGAGCTGCCGCTTTTCGCGTGCGTCGCTTTTAAGTTTCGTTGCAGAGGATGTCTTTTGTGCATGCTCATTGTCTGCAAAAAAGACAGCAAGAAGTTTCTTTTAGCCACGTTGTATTTGTACGTTGAGCTTACGTACCTATTCATCATTTTCTATACGTAATGGGACTCCATGTCTAACAAGTAAGAAAGTAGTAGCTAAAGCGTTAGATGTTGGATGTTAGTAATTAGGGTTAATTATTAGCTATTATTAGGGTTAATTATTAGCTATTATCAGGGTTAGGGTACGTGTTCCGCGCTGTTCCGCCTTGCACAATTACATTATGGACATTTCCATCTTAAATGTGCACCTATGTCACTATAACGCTGTGTTAAATCGTGAAAACATCTTAAATCTTCATCCTCATTTCAAAAAAACAGTAACTCCCTCTTCTAAACCATCTTAACGTGAACACACTGATATGGTGGAGCATTCCTCTTGTTGGAGGACATTCTGTACATAATTACACATTTCATACTGTATCTGCTAAAATAAATTCCTTCCTGTAACCTTGATGTTTTATTTGTCCTTTTTTGGCTTTTTGTTCTGTTTCGCTGGAATCAGCGTCTTCATTGACTTCATCCTCATCATCATCATCCTCATCTTCCCTGGGGAACTCTTCCACGGTGGGAATCCCGTATTCCTCTAGTATTGGGTAATCAATCAAATATTCCCCTAGTACTGGGCTGTACTGCTCGAGGTTTGCTTCATCTTCATAAAGCTCTGTGACAATTCACATACAAAAGAATATTATATTAAGTAGGCCACAAGGACAATGCAAATTTTTAGAAACTTTTGTTGGCTTTGTTCCTGTCACCTGAAATATTCCTATTTAAGACTCGTTGCGTATTTGATCGGTAGTTTAAATCACAGTTGTTTCAAAAGTTGTTAAAACAACCCCGAACACAGATATTTAAGAAATAAGTAAGTATTCTTTGAAGTGCAACAGAAGCCATATTTTATTAACTCTCTCAACGATGTCGGAGGTCGCTTTACAAAGTTTAATAAGCTGAAGAATTGCAATTAAAGATTCTACAAACACAAATGGTTTTTCGCTGCCGCCAGTTAGGATTTTCAAGCGTCCACCTAGAATCTCTTACTTAACCTAGGTTTTTGGTCTAGTGATGTTGATTGTGTTTCTAGACCTACCCTGAGCAGAGCTATGTCCCAGCAGAACAAAAGCGGAGGCTAATAAGACCAGCTTCAATGAAACAGAAGCCATAAGATATCTGTTGACAAAATGAAGAGGGCAATTAGTATATTCATTCTTGATTTGCAAGCCGGAAACAGCTGCTGATTCAGGGTTAAGGTTAAAGTAAAAACAACGCCACTCCCCTCCCCTACGAGATATTCAAAATGCAGGAAAGGCTTTTTTACAAGACCCCTCAGGAAGTGACACACCTTTGGAGCTCGCGCTTACAACACCTCCCACCCCTCCCTCTCTCCATAAAATAAGGAATCCGCCCCTACTTTCTCTATGAAAAATTCCTTTCGTGTTTTCGCCACAGGCATTAAGCTCATTATGCAAAGCCCGCTATGTTAACCGTCTGTGAAGAGTTTCTTCACCAAGCCATCCATAGCATTTTCCGCTCAGTGAATCGAACAATTTTGGTGATTCGCTTGATCAACCAGAAAGCTTTGCGTGTTTATCTTCTTTTAGACCGTAAACTAACAAACTGCTTGTGGAATTCAAATAGCGGAACACTACTTGTAAAAACTTCAGATACGTTTGATTACATGCTCTTAGCTCATGTACTATGGTCACGGAAATGAATGAAGAACAAATTTCAGCTTCGTTCACAAATCGGAACAATATTACAGCCAAATTACTTTACGTCTTGCGGGAAAACTATCTTGAAAACAAGTTAAATTTCTTCTTGTTTTCGAACAGTTAAAACTCGTATGTTATTGGTGCATGTTTTTAAACTTAAAGCATAAGGGCGTGTCAAATCACTGGAACCAGAAAAACCGTGATCCTCATTGATTTTACAATGACATTAGCACAATGACGAGGTCATGAAATAAAGCAATCACAAACGTAATTGCATCTGGTACGATAAAATGTCTAAAAGTCTTCGGTGAAGAGGAGATGCCATCCGAACGAGAAACCTAACCCACTGTCCAAAAGTACGTTTTGTGTTGGATCTCGTTTAGGCTATTTGAGGGTCTTACGAAATGAGATTACTGACAAACGAAAAATGTTCTAATTGACAGCTGATAAAATGGACCAAGATTTTAAATGACGAAAATTAACTCGTGCATACTGAAAACCGACAGAAGAAAAAGTTAAATATTACACGGCGACAAGATGATTGACATTAGTGTTGCTCTACCTGAAGTTTTTTTTCTGCAAAATTAACCCCAATTAATTTGCGGAGCATATCGCAGGAACAATATGGTAATTGGTAAATCCCTTAGTCTGTTTTGAGGCTCCATTAGTAAATGGCTGACCTAAACAACACCTGTTTGAATTTCAGAGAAGTGTCGTCGGATAGTTCATTGCCTTGACAAGTCCATGCACTTAGCAATTTCAAAACAAAAGATCTTTCTGTAACCTACCGTTCCCAGTCCAAACAAGTTTAGCTAACTTCTGTTTCGTCAGTAGAACAAACGTTCTGCAGACTTCAGAACCATAACTTTCCTTCACATGCTGGAAATTCTCTAAGTCTGTCACAATCAGGCATTTAAGGGTGGATAGATTACCACTAATTCTTTTGTCAGAGAATAATTTTCTACTGAAACCAATTATGAAACGATCCAAAAATTATCTTATCCAAAATCAAAGTTGAGAGGAAATTGATCAAACGGACGGCCAATTGCTTTCAGTATATTGCTGTGTCGGGGACTACTTTGAAAACCTTTCATTGAATCTGCTGGCAATGAATTACTAAGGACAGCAAGCTCCAGATAAAACATCGCAGAGTTATTAAATGGAAGTGCGAAATCGAATGCTCGACCAAGCGCACAATTTATTTCACTACAGTTTTGGAAGCGAAACCCTCCGGACTGCAGAGGCTTTTGATAAACTAGTTGGCAGAAAGTTGATGTCTGGGCTTAACAATGTGCCAGTTGTTCCGCAGCAACTCAAATTGAGGAACAGCACTTAAAAATACTTTATGCCTCTAAACTACGAGCATTATCAATCGAAAATCACGACGTACGGGTAAGCAACCATGATTTTGGGAACACCTCAACACTAAGACTCAATGAAGTGAAATAATCACTTACCCGTAGAAACCTCAACCGTATGTCATGTTACGACACCAACAAGTGTAAAAATACACGTTTGAATCTCAAACCCCAAGAAAGCAACCTTTGCTGCGAAGCAAAAACACGATCCCAAACGACTAGGACATTTCTCGATTCTTCGCGCTCGGGTTTTGCCTAAGGATTCTCCATTTTGTTTCCACCTTTTGGTGTAAAAAGATGAACTCAGAATGTTATATGGGTTGAGATCATCATTCAAATTAACCAATCACAAGACGTGAGTTAAAAGAGCGCTGTTTTGCTTGTTGATCCGCGGGAATTAGACCAGTCAACCAGAGGAAAACATCGCACCTGTTGTTTGGATTGGAAATCATCAACAAAAATTAAGTTTGTTTTGAGAACGTTTTCAAGCGCGTTAAACCATCATCTTAAAGAGAGTGAAACGGTCCGCGCGTTTCGACTATAGCGCAGGGCCGTAAGACATTTATTTTAGAGCTGAATTCTCAACTCGGCACATACAAATGATTGAGGTAAATTGTAATTGAATGTTTGTTTTTTCATCCCCGATGTCAACACTTTTTGGTCTTTCCACACACACTTTTTTGACTACTAATTTGTTTGCGAGAATATCTTTTTGAAGAGGGAGGCGAGGGGCCATGGCCTACAGGTTAGCGCGCTCAATTAGGACCAAGTGGTGTAAGTTAGAGCCTTGATGGGCTCATAGCGTTGTACCAGCCAGGTGTATAGATAGGCACCGGCGAACTTAATGCTGGCTGATATCCTTGCGATGGACTAGCGTCCGATCTCGGGGAGAGTGGAAATACACCTAGTCTCTTTATGCTGCACGAATTCAGTGTAAGAACTAACTAAGCGCTTCAGTGACAACCGTACACCTCGAGCAGGACGATCTCCTGTCGCCATGCAAGACACCACTGAAGCTATTTCAACCCTCGGAATCGTGAAAAATTATGTTTTGTAGTGTTGTTGCGGTATGTTATAGATATAACGGTGGTTCAGCATTGGTCACTTTGACATAAATGAATCTTCCTTCTTCTACGCAAATATAATATGAACTTCCAACTTCTAAGCTAAATTATAACATACCCAACGTCTATCGGTGCCTGACAAACAGACAGATGTGATGTAGCGGGAAATTAACACAAGGCGGGAGTATACTTTTTTTCCGGTGGCTGATGTAACAGGTGCACAATTAAAGTTATAAATTTAGAGCGGTTGGTGCAAAATTGATCTTCTACCTGTTAATCCGAATCGAAAACTTCGTGGAGTCAAGTCCTGCGCCACTTGCTTTTGGCAAGCGGTTTGTCACGGTAATTAGGTTGAAAAAAGCAACAACAACAGCGTTAATTTTGAGTCGAGTGGTTCTAAGTCCCGTTGTTATTGGGTTTCGGGTTACTTCTTTCGCTCAAACTGTACTTTCCTCATAAGAGCCGCTATGTCAATAAGTGTTTCTATTTACATGTAACGCGGACTGTCTTTTTAGCTTACTTTGAAATAATTCTTAACGTAGGTTTGTGTTGTTAATCGGTCAAATCAGACTAACTTAATAATCTTAAGGTGGAGGTTGAAGTCTCCCAAGCACTAAACGAATGAAGTGGCAATAAAGTCACAGTATTGATGCCGGATCAATTCTTTCAAGGAATAATTAGAAGAGAACAGACATTCGATATACCGGAATTTTCCAGTGTATTTCCTTTTCTGTTAAAAGTAAAGTAGAGAATGGTGTCATCTGTCTGTATTCTTCTCTGACTCATTACAAAATACCCGTCGACGGTAAAGAGAAAAGGAGTAAAGTGGGAAAGCAATAATGGAGGAGAAACACTGTTTCCCGGCTATGAAGTATTTGCCTTACAGGGACACACTTGTGCGTGGAAAGCACCTACACTGATCGACAATGGCAAAGCAGGTTGTGCAATCAGAAGAGATCACGGTTTTCGTGAAAGTCGCATCCAGTCCTTGGATTCTTATTCTGGCTCTTTTTATTCGGCGAGGAACTGGACTTTCAAAGTGGTTGCCAAGCAACATGTCCCGGCCCTAAACGCAGATAAGCTGCGCAGAAGGTGCGAAAAGTCCTACGGGCTCGTATTTAGCCTAGTTTCTCGATCTTAGCTAATCTTTATTTATCTTTCTCGGTTATCAATTATTAACACAAAAATAATAATAATAATCAATAACAATAATACTTTTTTTATGTAGCACTGATTTCGTTTCTTAGCCGGCCTGCATAACCCTATTTCTCCCATTCTACTTTTTTATTAGAGGTAGGCATGTTAAACTGAAGCTACTCATCAAATAAGGATTAAATTCTATTACACACCTACTTGTAGAATTAATAAAAGTTTGTCCATAATTTAGTTAAAGGAATTTTGAACGAAATCGTCTACAAAACACATCGTATTTTCCTTCTTTTACAACAAACCAAGCATCTTCCGTTGTGGATACAATGCTCCAGTTTTCAAAAGTCAAAAAAAAAAAATTGGCTCATAGCTTATTACATTTATCTATTGTCCTTGTTTTACAGGCAATAGCCCTATCTTTGTTTTAATTCTTTCGCTGTTAAGTTGGCGTTTGTTGTTGTTCTTGTCTCTGTTGTTGTATTTGCTGAGTTCCTTTTGCTGTTTTTCCACCATCCTTTTGTTTCCGAATCTGACTTTCCTCACTTTCAAAACCAAGTTATCCAAGTTTGTTGTCATTCTGTTTCCATTCTTCAATTCCCCTATCATGTTACGTTTGTATGGTATGACAGGTTTGATGGCGTCCTCGTTGATTGTATTCAGCGGTATCTTAGGTCCCCTGGGTTGCGTTGTCAGCTGGGATGTGGGTTTCCCGCCAGGAATCAGACCGGAGATCGCTTTTATTGCGTTCTCTCCAGCTTTTTTGAAAAATTCTATGATGTCTCTTGACTTTCGTTGTTGCGCTGAGGCTAGAAGAATAAAAAATTCATGAAATAAGCTGCTAAAATAAGGGAATCAGAGCCCCCTCAAATTTTTGCAAATTTAGAGTGGTTCCAGACAGCTTCAGTATACGTCTTCAAGTTACGAAAAACTATTTAAATGTTTACCGCAATTTGGCAGTGAAAATGGGGGAGAGTTATAGGAACTCGTAGCTAAAATCAAAAAGCCGTACTGTTGCTATGGCATCCTGTTATTTCAAGAAAACGACATCAACTTGTTTTCATTAATTGTCCATTAGTTTGAGGTCATATTGTAGAACTGACGATCAAAGAATATCATTATCAATCCATCAAAGTGCGAGATCATAGTGAAAAATACTGAGGACTGTTATCAGTCATTCTATCGAAATGAATAGGCGGCCATCATACATTTTACATCATACCATTTTACAGTTGTGTGCTCAGTTACCTGGCCTATGAATGCAAGCGAGGCTGGAGGTAGCGCTGCTTTGATACAAATCTCTATACTTTTCTTGTTAGCATTAGAACAATTTAATTTACACAACAAAAGCAGTGAGGTCTGTATCAAAACAAGGTCACCGCCAGCCTCACTGCCATTCAAAGGTCAAGTTACTGAGTAGACAACTGTAAATTAACAAAGTGACATCAGTTTTTAATGCGTCTGTCCTGTTATTGATCATGAATTCCGTCATAACATTGTCAAAGTAGTCTGCGGATCCACTCGGCTATCCACAACTACTTTGACAATGTTATGACGAAATTCATTGTCAATAACAGGACAGACGCATGAAAAACCGACGTCAATTTTTTTTTTACAATGACAAATGTTTCAAATTGTCCGCTCTCGCTCTTTGACGCATCGCATAAATTATAACTTCATGTGTCTCTCTGCATATTGACAATGAAAATTACCCAGTGAGCGCGCAAGGATTTCTGCAGTTATCGTAAAAATGGTTTATTGTAATTGTGTGTGATTCCTTCCTGGTCAAGAACTCCTACATAAGGACTATATGCATGGCCAGACACCGCGTGACATGCGTATATCGACCCAATCAGGATCAAGCTTAAAGAACTAATTAGAAAACCGCGCCCTGCAACCTTTGATGAATTAGCAGTTTACGAGTGTCACGTGTGAAAAACAAAATCACTCTATTGATTGTTTTGCAAGAAATAACAATGACTTCAAAGAGTCAAATTAGGAGATGAAATTATTTTACGCTCAGCTTCATTGTCTTCTTGTCATGGCGAGCAGGTGTTACGGGTAACAACGACAAATGAACTGCCAAAGCTTCCAGGGCTCCCTTGTCAAAATATTATGAGTTCCAAAACAATTTGATGCGGTGTTTACCACGGCCCAAGCTACTAGACATAGCAAACAAAGAAAGAACAATTCTACCTTGAATATGTAGTTCCACTGACAGACCCATTAAGAGCAGAATCAGAAACATAGCTGGCCACAAGAGGGAGAGGCTAGTAACAGGTCCAGCATGTGTTGTTCACTGTTGCAAGAATCGAAACACTTTGACTCATTGCGAGCAAATCTCTGCGCCTCCTTCAATTTCTTCAAAGGCCAAGCTAAGATTATCTCTTCTCAAAATAAACCATCTGGTAAAGTTCTTGAGTGTCGAGTGCAGTAAACATGTAAGGAAATAAGCTGCTTATTTACCTATTCACATGTAATGTGACGTCGACAGGTATAAATATTTGACTACTGGCAAGTCACAACAGTTGTTTGCTGAGTTTAGCCAATTTAATTTTTTTTATTTAGTCCCTAAAGGGTACATAACATTGCGAGAGTTTTATAACTTAAATTAGACATTAAATTCGAAAACTGTAATGTGCGTTAGAGAAACGAAGACTTAGAGCGGAGTGCAGATGACTTCTAGAGGTTTAAACAAACAAAATTCGAGATGAAGACCTTTTTAACCTGTCATTCGCTAACAAGAAAATGATACATGTCATGATCCCATATTGCACCGCTTGGCTGTCACTGAGACGTGCAGGAAATGAAGAGGCTAGCTACGATAGTAATCACTTCCTTGTTTTGTGTTAATGTCTGTCACGTGTTAGCAGCTGTAAGTAGGTTTTTGCTCTATTACGCATATCTGGGTTATGGGTGTTCCACAATAATGGGAACAGAAGATCGTCAGATAGGGACTAATCTTCTGGTGTCCGGAATTGATCTATCTCAAACTCCCCCCTAGGCCTTCCAAAATTTTTCAATCCATTTTAACCTCAGAACAATCCCGCAAAACAGAGAGAAACTTTTAATTTTGCGATAAAATAGTTTTTATTACATAATCAGCTGCGCGTTACTAATTATGGCTCATGCTTCTGTGGCGGATTCCCTATCATATCACACCCGCTCTTATCGACTTACATTGGCTCCCAGCATCGTTTAGAGTTCAGTTTAAATTGCTTCTTCTTGTTTACAAGGCACTACACAACCAAAGTCCTTCCTACATAAATGATCTTTTATCCCTGAAACCAGCTACTAATTACGCTCTTCGTTCGTCTGCAAAATCTCTTCTGGTTGTTCCAAAAGTCAACTGCTCTACACTTGGGGATCGGGCCTTTGCTCATGCTGCACCTGTTTTATGGAACTCGCTGCCATTAACTATAAGAACAAGTAGCAGCCTCGCCATTTTCAAAAAGCAACTGAAAACATTTCTTTTTAAGAAAGCTTTTGACTTGTGGAAATAGTTTTAAAGTTTAGCATAGTTGTTGTAATAGTTTTAAAGTTTAGTGATTTCCATTTATTCATTTATTTTAACTTAATGTAAAGCGCTTTTGAGTATGTTTGTATAGTTCTAGCGCTATACAAGTCTATTATTATTATTATTATTATTATTATTATTTTTGCATGTTTTGATAGGGTTATAGTTTCTCGAAGAGTTAAAAAATAGATACTTACAATAAGCGATGATATAATTCATTGCATTGCAACTGAAGACTAGCTCGCCCGCAAAGGTTTGCAAGCATGCTGGCATGTTAAATATAGAATGTAGATGAATACGTTTTGTTAAGTAAAATGTCCATACGTTATTATACTGGGTGTAGTGGGTCTGTAATCTTAGATTGCGCAGGCACCTCCCATCTTTCAGTTCTAGTCAGCCTTATTTAGCAAAAAAATTTCAACGACAGTTGTAGTTGCAGTGACTCAAGATGAAAATTTTCACGCCAAAAAAACCCGCGTTTTCTGCGTTTGACGCTAGAACCCGGCTGTCCTTCTCTGACAACAGGACCATGTCATTGCGTCTTGAATCAGCCCGAGCTATTGTTCGCCACTTTGGATCAACTCAAATCGGTTCGGCTGGCCAGACCTGACAAATGGTATGCGCCTTCTATTGCAAGTTTGAAGAATACTGTCAATTAAAGCTAAAACAGTTTGTTCAAAAACTGCTCCACTGCTCCTTCGGTGTGCTCTGAAGTCATCTTCTCAACATCACTTGGTTTAATCCCGAATTTCGCTCCAATAGCTTTGGCAAGAGACGCTGCCTTCTTCAGGGAAGAGTTGACCTCGTCAAACACCTGTCGAAGCCTGTTCTGAGTTTCACAATGAGCGAGTAGTGCTTGGGCCACTTTGAACTTTAATGTGTTAGTTTTCTGGATCTTTTCCTTTAAAATGTCAATCTTGCTCGCCTCAGGACTTTGCTGTTTGACCTGAAAACCTTTCTCTTGTTTTACCTCAGGCTTCTGAGGAGCATGCGCTGCTCTGACCACGTGATGTTCTGTGACCGCTAGAGCTTTCAAGATTTCTTTGGGTTTATCGTGTGCGACTGTTGAACTGTTTTGATTGATCACCTTCTTCGTTACGTTAGGAGACATTGCTTTCAGTTGGAGTGACTCTGTATGTACTTGAGGTTTTTCTTTGGTTATCTTGATTTCATGTGTGGGCAGATCTTTATTTTCAGCTGTTTGAAGCTTTGCTGTTTTTATGGTTTCCACACTAGCGGGACTTTTCAAGTGACTGGCGTTAACTTGCACACCTTGCGCTGGCTTATCTTTCGTATTTAAAGCTTTTTCTTTTGAGGCCTTAGTCAGCGCTGCTTGTTCAGCAGCTGCTGGTTTCAAACTAACTTTCTTTTCTGCTTCTTTTTTTGACAAGTCTTGAACAGGAGATTTTGGGTTCTCAATAGCCTTTTTCGGAGAAGTAGCGTCTTTAATATGAGGCGCGTCTTTCGACGTTTCCGCACTCTTTCCAGCATCGTTCTTCTTGATCTTATCTTCTACTTTAACAATATCTTTACTCTTTATCTTCTTTGGTAGATTCTTATTCGTGTCTTTCTGAGGTGTTGCGTGCTGTTCTATTGCTGTCTTGTGACTTTGCTCCTTCTTGAAGAGAGCTGTCTCAATCTGCGTCTGTTTCGCATCATTCTTTGCTGCTTTCTGGCTCTTTAAGGAACTGTGCGGCGCTGATGGCTTTTGAGATTTCTCTGTAGTTTTATCTTTTACTATTTTCTCTGTTGCTTTATCCTTCCCTGCCATCTTTGTCGTTTCATCTTTGACCATTTTTTCTGCTTCTTTGTCTTTAACTACTTCATGCGACGAAACAGTTTGCTTGGAATTCTTTTGATGTGATTTAGCTTGTTTCTGCAACAGTCTAATTTTCTTTGGATGTGTGGAAGTTTTGGTTTTTTTGGGTGCAAGGTCCTTTAACACTTTTACAATCTTCTCATCTTTATGCGTCTTCACCTTCTCTTTAGCAATCTCTTTCTCAGCCTGTTTTCTTCGAATATTGTCCATGACTTTCCAGTATTTGTCCAAACCTTTAAGATGGAAGTATTTACGCAAAACACGTTGAGGCATCTTCGAAAGTATTTCGAGAACACGCTTGTGCTTCTTTGTCAACTTTCTGCGAACCCCATGTTTCGCGTTCGAAGAACGCGGAAGATCTTTCCCTCCTGCTTCTTGTGGCTTGGCGATGTCAGATTTCTTGCTGCCTGTCTCGATGGTTGCCTGCTCGCTTCCAGCCATGAATTCCACAAGCGCTCTGTATGCTTTCTCGGGGACGCCAGTTTGTTCTTTGTGATCCTTTGCTCTGGCGTCACTTCCAATCAAGGCTTTGACCAGGTTTTCTTTACTTATCTCATCACTGTTTGCTTTATGCTTCGGTTTTTTATCCTGTTGCTTGGAAATTCGTTTAGCTTTCAAAGCTTTTGTCTTGTCTTGTACCTTTTTCTTTGTATTTCGTTTCTTGACATGTTTGTCTGCCTGTAACCCATGTTTCTTTGACAAATGATGTGACTCTTTACCCACCCGTACGTCTTTTCTCTTGATCTCAGGAGAATCCTTCTTTTTCTTGTGATTATCTTCATGTTCACCGGCATTTCTTCGGACGATTAATCGACCTATATCCGATACCAAGTTCGTATCCGTTCGCACATCTTCGTCGTCCTCATCGTCAGATCTTCGGGACCGGTGATGCGCTCGTTCGTCTTCCGTCACCGAAATTCCGCTCTCTTGAATCAGCCATTGGTTGATCTCGTTAGCGAGTATTTTCGATTCCCTTTCGGCTTGCTCTATAAGTTGTTCAAGTCTTCGCGTTGCATCAAGACTGCCTAGAAAATAAAAAATGCGTTGTTAAACACCGTTCAATGATTTGAAATATCACCTGATTTTGGCTTATGTGACGTCTAGCGCAGTATGGTGTGTGGGTCCCTCCTAAATTTCAAATACCAGCGTAATACTCAATTGGATGCTTTCTTTCTTCCATCGCATTTACATCACGTGCACGTCACATGTTAACATCACGAGAGAAAGATTGTGAAAAGCACGGGAAAACAGCGCGCGAGCCTGGTGACGATTGGATTAATTTTTTCCTTGGTCGATTCAAAATAAAGACAACAGGTTTGATTTGTAGACTGAACATGAAGCACGAGTTTGTAGATTGCGTTTATAGATTATCGATCCGACAAACGCAAACCTAAAAACTATTTTCGATAGTGAACGTTAAAACAGTCTAAACTATTCGTGCTTACCTTCAGTCAGTTGTAGAGCGGCTCCGACAAACAAGACTAAGGTCAAGTGGAAAACTGAATTGTAGCTTGGCGTCATGATCTTGCATGCTGCGATAACAAACAAACAAGAAAAGATAAACATGGCACTGATCGATGGTTACTGTGGTCAGTAATAAATTCACCGCATGTTTACTCGCTATTCACCGCGTGTTATTTTGGGTTAGTAATTACCCCAGTTCTCAATTACGAGTCCTGCTTTAACTTGTGTGAGCTACAACGTAGATTGATCGATGACAATTCCATAAAAACTATCCGGTTTTTCGCCGATGTCACTACTTTCTATATGTGTGTATACTTTCACCGAAAGGTGACCTGCGATCAGGCGTTCTTTTGCTTTTTTTTTCGGGGGAATAAAAGAACGCCTGCTCGCAAGCGGTAGTTACACCCCGTTGAACTCTTCTGCGCAAGGTGAAATGTGAGGAAAGATGGGGAGGCTGGAGTTCCTATTCTCTTACTTGGCATCGTTACCCTTGCCGTTTAATGTCCTCTCTTAACGTCATGAGCAATCCATTATCCAGTCCAAAGGGAACAAAATTGGCCACACCCACCATATTTAAAAATTTCAATATATACAAAATTGGCCGCACCCACCATATTTAAATATTTCAATGTATCAATTCTCTCTATGAATAAAAAAACTTATTAGACTGGAAATGTATAAGAAACTAACGCACCGATGTAGCAACATTTGATTTCTATCTATCAAGATGATAGATTGAATAAATATTATGAACACTGTTTACACTGGATAACGAAACTACTGTAACGGATTGTTTCAAAATTTTGCTGGGTTTTTTAAGTATATAATATTTTGTTTTGGTTAGCTGCCACGATCGATAGCCAGTGCTGAAAATGTTAATCGATGTGCTTGAATGAAACAAAGAGAATATAATAACTTCAATTCATAAGTAAATATTTAGTCATTAGGTTTTGTTAAGTGGGCGGTCAAGTATCCGCGCGGGGCGGAAAACACCCGTCGTAAGAGGTTTAACACAGCTAAGTATTATTCTCAAAATACCTTTTGTAACAAGAAATCCAAACCATACCCATGCCCGCGCAACTAAATTAATGCCGTTCTCTGGTTAAACAAAAACTCATGTTTTAGACTAGTTTAAGAATCGTAAATTACACAACCGAGGAACCGCGGGAGGCTCTCGATTTTAGACAACAAAAAATTCAACCAGCAAACTTTCATAGTCACAGTCATCATAAATTTTCGTTAACACTAACTCTACATGGCAAGACACTTTGCGCAATGTGGTCCGGTGCGAGAAGTCCCATTTGAAAAAATTTCAAGCCTTGTACAACTGCTACATAAGCTTACCTCCGAGACCAGCCCTTCACTCTTTGTGCTATCACCTTTCGTACACGCACTTATGGAATAGACTTTTTCTTTCACATACCGGCAGAAATCACAACCCCGGAACGACCCGCTCTTCTACGAACAAAAGCCTTTCGATTTTTAGAGGGACTGCTGCAGTTATTGACGGAATTTTACACCAAATTTCAGGTGGAAAATCTCCTTGTTCTGCAAGATACAGTCAGGGTACCTGTTAAACGCGTGTTTAACTATTCATGTAGTCAGTGTGACATGTTTAGTGACCCGGGCTGTGTTTGTGTGTTCACTTGCCGATTGTGGATGTGATGTGTGTGTTCCATTGTTTGGTTGTGTCAAGGCCGGTCAAGGGCCCCATTTATAGAAAACAAATGCATGCAGTTCAGCGATGATTAAGCACATTGAATGGACAAAACCTAAATTTCAATCAAGTTTTTTTTCACAATCAGGGTACTAATAGAACGTACAGCTTTTCATAACTCGCTTGCTAACTCAGCGCATCACGTTCTTTGCAAACTAAACCCCTTATTTATTATGATTGTTATGTTGTGTTAGTGACCGACCAGTTCCTCCCAGTTTCCTTTTTTTTATTTAGCTTTATCACTAATGTTCTGTGGATATAGGAAGTATAACCATCGTTTTAGACAGACAACGCCGTTAATGCTCTCGGTGTCTTTTTACGACTACTCAAATGGTTTTCCCTCACAAATCGAACTGGTGGAATAATTTGCAATATTTTCCAAGCAAACTCAGTGAATTGTATCTGTTCAACACTTTTGTTAGTAAAGTTATCTTATGAAAACACTTGAATTTTAAGGAGAGTTTAATTTTAGTCAAAAGAAAATTTGCCTAATTTTATTTCCGTAATTTCCGTCATTGCTCGTGGTGTGAGTAGCCGAAGAGTAACAAGCGGGAAATCTGGTCGCGTTAAACTGGGGTTGTGTCGTAGGGGTTTTTCTTAGGTGTCCGCCGTACTAGGGGGGGGGGGGGGGAGGGGGGCAATTTTTTCAACAGGAGCTGCCCACTGTGACGTTAAACGTTTAACGTGACGCTAAGACGCATGCAATTTAAGTGAATAATTACCATTTCCACATTCGCTTTCAGATGAGGAGAGCTAGTTATTCTCGGAGCCCCTTCCTAGTTAACTACTGAAGCTAGTAGTCGTAGTAATGGGGTCAGTGACAGTAAAAAGTAACATTCCTAAACACAAGATATCTATTTCTCTCCACAGGTCTCTGCTCCAGTAAACCGTCTTTAAAACCGAGAGCAGGTTAACTGAATAAGATATATAGTTTAGCCCGAAATGTTACGGAGTTGTCTGCTTCTATGTTTCTCCACCCACTTTGAATGATTATTGTGGGGACAAGGAAGTCAACTGACATATCAGCCTGTGCCGGAAGATTAACAATAACCATGCAATCATGTTTAATATAACTTTCAACGTCATGTTATAACAGTCCACATTAACGTAATGTAAAAATAGATTTTGAAGCGTTTCATTGACGATTGTCTCCTAGTAATCTTCTCCTGACTTAGTTTTTTTCTCTTGCGATTGGGGAAAACTTCGCCAATTTACTTCTTAAAATGTACGTAATCGAGCCCCATGTGTTCACCAGCATGTACCAAGGCGACTTCTGCTTTCCGTATAACATCTTTGACGTTATTATTACCAGTTCGTGCTTTCTTTCTCAGCTTGGCAACCTTATCAGCCAGCGCGACATATTGCTTAGCAATTTTCAGCTTCTTTCGCGCCTTGTTCAATTTCCACTTTATTTCTTCCACTTTCGTTTTAAATTTCGGGACTTTCTCTAGCAACACGGCGGATGTCGACTCTATCTCTTTCCCAGGTTCCGCACCAGAGGCCTCGGCCTGTTGAAGCTCTGTGAGAAGTGAGCGATTGCTGTCACGTGGTTCGGGCTTTTTCTCTGAAAAGTTAAAAAGTAAATCAGAGATGGCTTAGCTAAATTACTTTCTTTCAAAATTTATTTAGGTCATTTTGCATGGCAAGGAAAATGTTCAAGCCACATGCTAGTCGATGCAAGCTGGTGAGAGGAGGCCATGCAGGAGCCAATGGCTGTTGCAAATTCTTGCAGTCCCTCGCGGACTTCCGATCTAAATGTCCGCGTTCAAGGTTTTCAGGTAAATCTGTTGCGTCATGCTACTTAGCAACACTACTACTGAACACTGCGGGCTCGCATCAAATTCTGACAAGATTCTTTCCGAAATAAGAACTTAGCGTTTTCCTGGGGAATACAAACTCAGTTTTATGATAGCTATAGCTCCCTCTCGATCACTTTCCCACATGGAGTTGTTAATCTTAAATTTGGACAGGGAGACTAACATTTGTCGCAAACGGGTCTGATTCAATGTCAATCCTTCTTTTTAAGAAAGCAAGTTGAGATTGAAGAAAAGTCGACAACGACAGGTGTTACATTGAAGCGGCCGTCGACAACCAGTTCTGCTGGATTCAGTCATTAAACCAAGACAGAACGTTCGGGTTATAATATCGCCTTTGTTTGTCGTGGAAAAAAGTTCTGGGAAAACTTAAGTAAATTTCAAATCGATGTTTAGAAAAATCCCTCACTAGATCGCACTTTTCTCCACTTGATCTATCACTTGAGAGTCATAAACACAGTAGACATTATATAGGTTACTAACAAAAGCCGAAATGTGTTCAGTCATTGGATAACAAAAGGAAACTAAAGCAACAAATCAACGGGTCGTAACATGAAAGCGCGCTCTGGTTTCACTCCTACCTTCCTTCTTTGCGGGTAATGCCGCTATCACTACTCCGAGGAAAATTAGAACTACTAGGTTGTCCAACCTCATCGCGGCCGTGCCAAGACCCTCAGTGCTGTAACCTGGTTATTTTTAACTGAGCAGTGATCAGAGTTATCATAGAAATCAAAGCCAAGAACATATACCTGTGAGATCTAATGGAGTGTGCGCAGTTGTTAAATCTTTAATATAAAGAATGAGATCCATTTAGTTTTCACAAGGAAGGCAGCAATCACCGTCAGTCGCTCAGTGACGGAGAGACAAAATCGAATCGTCTGTTAAATCAGGAAAGCCAAAGAAACTGTTTTATTTCCGACTAACGATTGAACAGTCAGTCTCGTTTCCATACGGTCGAGTTTTTTTGTTTTGTTTTCGAAAGCCAGCAAATTCTTAACGAGTGGAATAAATTAAACTACAGTCGAACCTCCCGTAATTGACCACCCAAAATGCCAAGTCCGGTCGCTTACGAGAGCTAAGACCAAAATTTTGCCTCATTAGCATATGAAATGGTAACTGCAGAGACTTACCCAATGTTTTAAATGTTTCATTGATGTCAAATATCAATTTCTAGAAAAAAAAACTGTACTTGCCACTGAAAAATATCCGTCTCTTATACTACCCAGTATTGCGCTAATGTTACGACAATTTATTATCCAGTTTCTGCGCTATTATACGGTCAAGTAGTCGCAAAAGAAAATTTCAAACTTTAAGCTCTAAAAGTGGTCGCGGTCGCTTACGAGAGGTGGTCGCTTACAAGAGGTTCCAAATATAGTGATTTGACTCGGAAACTTTTGGTATTTTGGAATAGTGGTGGCTGAGGATCAGGTTGCCGCTTACGATAGGTGGTCGCAACCGGAGGTAGATGCTCGAACCGTAATGGGGAATATTGGTCCTCGGTCATTTTTGCACAGACCTCCCCGCATACTGCCACGACCTCGGGCCAATATTTCCCAGTACGGCCCTTGGGCTCAGTTAGTAAGAGGTTGTTATTTTGAAATATCCTAAATTTCTGCTGAGGCGGGAAGATCGTCAAATCACCCATGGATCATGGGTTGCCTGTGCTCATTTCGTCTTTTTAGTCAGTGCTAGCCTGCGAGCAGGCTCTTAAAGCAGGCTAAGGGCCTGTTTACAAGGAGAGAGGGTTAATCTAGTAAGCGGGTTAACCTTAGCTGGAGGGCAAAAGATAGCCCGGGTTTACAAGCAAAATTTCACAGGTAGGGTAACCCTACAACCCGGGACAACTTAATGCGCGGTTACACTCAAAGGTTCTGGAAACAATTAGAAAGTTAACCCGGCTAGGCGGGTTAACCCTACCTGCAGTGTTTACAAGGGAAAAAGTAGTTAACCCCCCTGCCAGGGTAACCCTAGCACGTAGATGGGGTAACCCGCCTACCCGGGTAATCCTAGCTGCCTTGTAAACACGACGAAGGAAAGGGTAACCCCCTTGCTAGCTTACCAGTTGTCAGAATGAACCAGCGCAGTTGGGATGACCGTCGAATAATGGTAAGGGTTTTTCTAAAATCAGCAAACATCTGAAACATGGCGCTTTCCATTTGCAATTCGATTGTTTTCGCAGATGAGAGACTGGAAATCGGAAAATTTACCAAATGGTCTGGAAATTTTCATCGTTCCGTTCCGAACGGAGAAGAGAATGGGCGCGTTCCATTCGACCAAAATTTCCGAAAATTCCGGTTCAAAGTCAAATGGAACAGAAATTTCCGGAAACTCATTTCGAAAATTTCGGTCAACTTCTTGAGGTTGTCCTTTTTTCCGGAAATTTGGAAATTCCGGAAATTTTCTGTTCCATTTGACATTTCTACCCGGTATGAATCGGCCCCAGTTCCTCTAGTCGTGCCTGAAAGCTACAAGATGGCGGCGTGTCGATACTACACCGGGTGCAAAACGATCTGCCACAGTTCGAGCCTTTTATTGATTGCCTATCCTCCACAAAAACCTTAGGAACTGCTTTCCTGGAAAATTGTGGACTGGTCGTTCCGATTTTCCTGAGGGCATTTGCCCGGTTTGCATAATCTCCCGCAAGAAATGTTCGCAAGTTAATTATCTCACGAAAATAATTCTTGAGTCGGTCAGGTAAATATCTCGGAAGAGTTTACTTAAAATAGTCGTGAATGCGTGTTAAATTTCGTCGCATCAAGCAGCTTACTGCACTTACGACAGCCACTTCATGATTATTCTTCAGCATTTTGTCGAGTAAGGAACGTAGACCTGACTCGAGAAAGCGGCGGAAATCGAGCCTAATATTGGCGGGAAATGTTCCCAAGCGGGAATAGAACGAGATGGGTCTGGCCCCTGGGCCTGGTCCGGCCTGGTGGAAAATACCGTTCCATTCGGCATACGAAAGTTTCGGTAATTCAAACCGGATTTTTTGGTCGAATGGAACGCGCCCAAATATCTCTGGAGGTAGTCTACAATTTCCGAAAGGATTTTCCGGAAAATTACAGCTCCATTTGACTTTTCAACCGAAATTTCCGGGGTTTTTGCTAAATTGGTTCTTTTGGGCAGTAAAAGAACACGACAAGGCGGTGCTTCTGTCAATCAAAAGAAATCTTCAGCGATTAACTTTTATTGTGGATTTTAACTACAAGACAAAAGACCATTATTCCTCTTGAGCCATTCATCGTGCAGTATCTATGGAAATGCGAGACGCACATTCCAGCTCGACCAAGCGACGCAAATGATGTTCCTCCCTTCTTGGATTGCCAAAAGCACGTCGGAGCTTGACTGTTTTGACGATTCAAAGAGTAATTATTTGGAAAACCAGTAAACGTTCGTTCGAAGAAGCGAAGTGAAGTCGCATTTAAACGTTGCCGAAATTCGTACCAGCAATCTGCTAGGGACAAACTAGCGAGGAAAACCAAAGGATTCGAAACAGCTGCTCTCTGGAATGCTTCATGAACTTTGATGGCCCCGCGTATGGATCCAACAGTTTCGACGACAATGCCATCGGCGACAGACATTTCCGAATCAACTGCTACCGATGGAGAGGAACTGTGGCGTTCAGTTACTAGTGTAGGAGACACGATCAATGCGATTGCATTCGGAATTTTGATTCTGTTTACAGCGTTTGGTAATCTTTTGATCCTTGCTGCCGTCTTTAAGAGCAAGAACCTTCGCTTTCGCACACACTTCTACATCGTCAGCCTTTCGCTAGCGAATTTGCTCATGGCCGGTGTAGTTATGCCTCTTCGAGTGATTAGCTTTGTGGAAAAAAGCACTTGGTTTGCTAATCCAGATCTGTGTGAAACATATGGCAGCTTCTTTGTACTGTTTTGTACAGTGACCGTCTACACACTGGCTGCAATGAGCTTGGATCGGTATTTCTCGATCTCGCGATACAAGTGGTATCAGAAATTCCTCACCAACGGACGAACATTTTGGTTCATAATTCTCTGCTGGAGCGTCGCAGTTCTCGTGTCGTTCGTATTCGCGAATTTCGACAACAATGCGGAAAAATCCATGGACTGCAAGTTGAGCAAAACATACACAACGGCATATGTTTACGTTTTTGTGGGCATAGAAGTCTTAACTCCGGTGGTCTTCATGTTGATCTTGCAATGGCAGGTCATGAAGACAGCCGTCAGCCATCTTCACACAGTGGACGTCTGCGGAAGACAGATCAAGAATCTGGACTATGCTGATTTTCCATCGATCGCCAAAGAATCGACTTGGTCGAAGATCGTGGTTCGAATCACGCTGAGTTTCGTCATCTTTTGGATTCCAAGATGCATTTTCCTTCTCTTGGACAATAGTAACACTGCAGGAATCCACGACGTCGCGGATGGCTTGACAGAAATTATGACTTACTGTTTCCCAGCTTCATTCGCCTTGCTGTTGGGTTACTGGAGCAAGGAATTCAAAGAAGAATTCACGAATATGCTGTGTCCTTATGCTTGTTATCAGAGGAACAAGGATATGAAGAAGTATCGCATGGGCGACTCCAATAAAGTCAAGCCATCCATGATGTACAGAAAGCACTCGAAAAACTTTCCGATCTCATGAACATTGGAATAAGAATGTGGAAATTAAATGGAAAATCTGTAGTGAGGGTACCACAGACACCTCTCTGGATATAGACCCTCTCTCCACCCTTAGATCTTTGTATAGCATTGCAATTACAGCAATGTACCTTTTGAACAGGTTCCTTAGTGGAGCATAGTGTGAAAAGAAATTGACAATGGCATGTGAAGTGAGCTTAGTGCGGTCTGAGCAGAAATATCTTGTGCTTGACTTTCTCCATCTGCCAATTGTTCCCTTTCTGCCCTTAACTCCTCTATACTAATCGGCTAGTATTGGTGTCTATGAGCACCAAGGTTATAAGGTGTGTGTTTCTTATTATAGTGTTGTGCAAACTGCTTACCGCCTTATACGGCTTCAAAGACCATATTCTGCTTCTCTGATTAGTCTTTGCAACACAGATCGAGTTTATAAATTTAGCCTGGTGGGGCCTTAAAATTGGATGCACAAAAGTACATGTATTATGATTAGCATTTTTGATGGTGGGCGAGGGGGAGGATGAAATTAAGTATCCCTTTCATAGTTGTTGTTGAGAAAGTTATCATCTATTAATGTACGTAATAGTGAGTACAAACACTTGGTTTGCAATGTGTTGCAGAAGTTTTGAAGTAGGGTTTTTGAGATGTCCTTTTAGCTTGGGACAAGGAATAAAATAAGTATCAGATTTAAATGTGCAGTCTTGTTTAAATTATATTAACAGTACAAGGTATGCGAACTTCCAATTTTTTCTTTTTTGCTGATGTAAGTTGCCAACTATAAGATTCCTACATGTAAGTGATAGTTTAAATTCTTTGTTACAGATTTGCATGGAATCCTGTGTGCTGTTACATGTAAAAAATAAATAAATGATACAGATAATATTTGTAGTCAGTATGTCAGTGATGTTGTACTTAAATTCATTTGTTTTGCTTTCAGTTTGATTAGGTTAAGTAATTGATTTAAGGTGAGAGTTTTATTGAACTTTGCATGGGAATCATAGTAAACTGATTTTTAGGATTATAGTTAAGTAGATTGTTCACAATCCTGTGTTTTTCTGTTAGATTGTATATGTCCATCATTGAGTTTGACAGGCCGCCATCTTGGTCTGTTGATCCGAGCGAAATGGGGGAGAGTACCAAATGCCTGTGGGTAGGGGTGGTGTACTCTCCCCAGTTTCGCTTGCATCAAGAGATCAAGATGGCAGCCCGTCGAACTCAACAATCGACATCTACGATCTCACGGAAAAATAGGGGACTGTGAACAGTCTAGTTCTTATAGAAATATTAATATAATAATTATTGTATCGCCTCGTGCAACTCTTGCGCTTCTTTCGTGCTTAGCAACCTCCCGCGTGCATTCATAACTCAATAGTGCACGCTATGGCGTTTACCATTTGTTTTATAACATAACATTGAGACATTGGAACAACAGAAGTCCTTTTATTGAGCTTCATCACAAAAAAATGTTCGTGTAGTCTTGCATGACAAGAGAAAACAAGCGCGCGAAAATTCATTCATGACAACCGACTGCACACCAGTAACTCAATAAAGTTTCATCTTTAGACAACTGTGAAGACAATTTCGCATTTCTGGCAGAAGGAAGTCGGCCATTACTTTGGAAACAATGTCTGTCAAAAGATTTGCTTTGTAAACATTAGCACACACATCAGCAGCGTACACCCATGGGCAAATAGTAGACGCTAAATTAACCAATCAGAGTGCACGCTTTGCTTTAGTTATATAAAACAAGTTGTAGATAAAATTTTGACATTACTATCTGGTACAAATTGTATCTTCTGAATAAAAGAAATATTTGTGTTGTGATTGGTGCTGGTGATAAAAATTTGTTGTTAGAGATGAAGGCGAGCAAGGAAAAAGGAAACAGAAATGATTTGTTCAGCTACATACATTCTGGTGTCTACTAAGTGCGTTGAACAGACTACCTATCCTGCAATACTGGCGTATGTTGGCGAGCGAGTGCTTTTTGATCAAGCTAGCATCATCTTGGATTCAAACTTGGAAGCGGCTTGGGGAGAGATAAAAAGGTGTGTTAGGCTGAAAGAGGAGTAAGGGCCTGTTTACAAGGAGGGAGGGTTACCCTAGCAAGCGGGTTAAACCTAGCTGGAGGGCAAAAGATAGCCCAGGTTTACAAGCAAAATTTCACACGTAGGGTAACCCTATTACCGGGACAACTTAATGCACGGTTACACTCAAAGGGTCTGGAAACAATTAGAAAGTTAACCCAGGTAGGTGGGTTAACCCTACCTGGAGTGTTAAAAAAGGAAAAAGTTAACCCACCTGCCAGGGTAACCCTAGCACGCAGATAGGGTAACCCGCCTACCTGGGTAACCCCAGCTTCCTTGTAAACATGACGAAGAAAAAAAGAGGAAATGTGTGAGTGCTAGGGTAACCCGCTCTCTAGGGTAACCCTCCCTCCTTGTAAACAGGCCCTAATGGGGGAGGGAAAGAGGAAGGAAAAATTCACTCCTTCTCTTCCTCGTCCACTTTCCCTAAGCCAAAATTGTGGCGAATCTTCTTGATTGCAACTTGTAATCACATGGAAAAAGTCTGCGCTGCAGGCTAGCAACTGTACCCTGTTAAGTGTACCGTCTAGGAATAAGGGATAAATTCAGTAAAAATTATAAGAATAAGAAGGTTTTTTGACAGGGCAGGGTGCATGGGAGAGAGAGAGGAAGTATTGGTTGAGGAAGTTGGACTGGCAACGAGATCGTAATTGGCCAATCACACTTGAGTTCTGCACCCTTTCCGGCAGCCTTGGCGTACGGCAATCGGTAAAATCCAAAATGGTGGACGAACACGTGGAAAGCAAGTAGCGCAAAAAATAATTTATTTCGATACAATGGAGACGAATTTGGATCGAGATTTGCCAGGAGAGGTTCGAAGATTTGTTCGTGAACGTCAAAACAGCCTAGCAAATGCATCCAGCTCAACTGAAGTTATCGAACCTTTGAATGACATCGCTGAACTTTTTCTGCGAGGCTCTCTGCAGCCCGGGAAAGTTCCTCTAGATAAGCGTCCGTCCTTGAAAGCTGAATTTGTAAACAATCACTTTTTAAGGTTCGCTGAATTTATTCTCTCTTCGCCAGTGATCGGGTTTTACGACAGCTTCAATGAAGAACAAAGAAAAGATCTTTTTGACGTGTTTTTCCTGCGTGGTCCTTCACACGACAGTCTTCTTGTTTTAGGGGACGCGCTTTCCAAGCAGACAGCGAATTTAAAAAACACCAGGGTGGTAGTCTCTTTGCTCGAGAAGTTCTGTGCGGAAGGAAGGCTAGTTGATGTGTTCGTACAACAATGTCGGATATCCAGGCCTTTGACAAGTGGGCCTCAAAAGTTCAGTCAGTCAGAATTGGAAAGCAAGCTTTGGGGACAGCTTATAACTTTAATAGTTTCCCTCCCGCAGAGAGTGGCGAACAAGATGAGACTGAAGTGCAGTTCACAGTTTTACCCAGAGCCCTATTTCAAAATGGTTGCTGATCACATTCTGAAAGCACTAGAGAAATTGCATGACAATCTTACAATGTCGTATGATTGTTCTTTTAAGTTCCTTGGTGAGCTTATTGGACGGATTTGCATGGCTGGGCAAGCCGAAAAAACTTTTGCTATTTTGTTGCCAGCTTTAGAGAGGTGGCTAGCGACAAGTCCACTTTGGAACAGAATATGTGCACGATTGATCACTGGGGTTCCAGATGGCACCATGGAACATGTTACAGAAGGTCTGCTCAAGGCAGCTAACAATCCCAGCTTAATTGCTAAGCTATTTGGTGATTCAATTCTGTCAAACACCAAACTCAAATACTTGCTGACCAGTAAGTTTCTACTGATAAGAAGCTATTCAAACACAAATGTTCTGTACAACATCATTGCATATTTATCTGGATGCAAGCGGCGGCATTTATTAATGGAAGTTTTACGTACACTGCTTGATGTGTGGGGTGATAGAAGTGCCATTAAACACACAACATATGATCAGCATTTTTATGTCACTTGTGCTGTTGTTCTATCCTTTGGGCACTTGAAGATGGAGGAGAAGCAATCCGAGAAACACGTGATACTTACCAAGCTGTTAGTTGGCGTTCAGAGTCATTTGGACAGTCCTTTGGACAAGGTGCGGCGTCTTGGGATGGTGGTTGCAGAGTGTGTTACATCGTCCCTTGAACCTAATGGTGAGAAACTGGTTTTCGAATATGCTGAAGATGAGGAAACTAAATTGTTGAAGTCAATGGCCAAAGGTTCAAAGGAACAGTTGAATTCAGGAAAAGCAGAAAAGGAAAGCAAGAAGCTTCACAGTGACAGAATAACAGATCCGCAGCCAAATAGTATTCCTGGCAAAAACAAACATCATCATGATGATGATGATGATGATGATGATGATGACGATGATGACTTGCTGCCATATGATCTTGACGAAGATGGTGATACAAGTAGCAAGTCCAACTTGCCTAAGTTCCTACGTGATTGTATTGAGGGTCTCATAGCATCAGAAGATCCATCTAAGACTGAGGCTTCTTTAAGATCTGTGGAGCAACTTGTTTGTGCTGAGCTGGACGACCTCGAAGATGTTTGTGTAGAACTAGTGAAAGTGTTGCTTCACCTTGAAGATCGCTATTCCACTGATAAGTTTTATGAAATTCGTCACAATGCAATGGTGTCTGTGACCATCAGGTGTCCTCAGCAGATTGCTTGCTATTTGACAGAAGAATGTTTTGCTCCTAACTACAATTTGCAACAGCGGATGGACATGCTGAATGTTCTCGCTGATGCTGCACGGCAACTCTCAGCCCCAACAGAAATTTCCAAAACAAGAGCAGTGCCAAGAAAATTTCCACTCCCACAAGCAGACTCACTTAAATCTCTACAAGCTGTTCCAGAGTGGCAAAAGATTGTTCAAGAGAGAATTGAAGGAAAAACAAAGAGGATTAGCAAAGGGCCATCCTGTCCACAGCCCAAAGGTGTTGTAAATAAGTTTGCTGGTGTGGCTGGATTTTTCTTTTTCCCTCTAATGAAGAACTTTGATGTGAAAGTGAACACATTAGACCTACTGGGAGATGACACGCTTGTCCTTGGCAGGCTTGTTTACACTCTCGGTATAATCATGTACTCTGCTCGCGAAACACCTGTAGCAAGGAACATGGGAGTGGCCTTGTTGGAGTTTACTTGGGCCCTGAAGTATCACAAAGAACCATTTGTACGTCAAGCACTCATCTTTGCACAGGCCATGGTTGCTGTTTCTGTTCCATCGTCGACACTGATGAGTGATGCTCCAGGGGAACTCTTTGAGCTCCATAACTGGTTGAAGACAACTGTGGAGAGTGATACTGATGTTGACAGTGTCAAGGCGGCTTTACAGACTCTAGTTTTGTTAGAAGAAATCTTTAAGAATGAAGTTACCCTGCATGGTTGATCACAGAATATTGTTGTGATCTACTTAAAGCTACTGGTGCTACTTTCATGCACAGTTGACATGAAATTTTAAGTTGACAAGCATTGAGTTACCAGCATATGTGGCATTGGCAATACAGCAATAATAATGACATGATAGAAAAGCTAGCTTTTACAAATATTTACAATACATATTCTTGAAACAGGGGCGCAGCCAGGATTTTAAAAAAAAGGGGGTGAGGTCACACTGGGTCAAAGTGAGGGTACTCACCAGATTTTCATGTCATTCTCTCCACCTATTGTAGGTTGTTTGCATAGAAAAGGCTTACAAAGGGGGTATCATGGGCACCCCAGGACCCCCTAGCTATGCCCCTGTGAAACACTGCTTTTTAGAAACTGTTCTAATTTGCATCTGGTCACCTACAAATGTGACTGGGCATTTGTGCTTGATTGCTGTTAAGTTCTTATTTTAGAGGACAAAACATCTATAAGTTGATTATTGACCTGTGAATGTTGCAATGTTGGCTGTTAGTGGCTAATTATTACATTGAAGCTTGCATAGGTGGCATGTTTTGATTGGGACACTGCAAAAGCGGGCAGCAAAGCTGTGAGGAAATTATCATGATTGGACCTCAACTTCACTGTCCTCTATTCTCGTGGTGTCTTTGCAGTTGCACACAAAATACTGCCTGCCATACAGGCTAGGCTAGCGTTGGGTTATTCTGTTTAAAAGGTTTTTTTCCGCTGATGTGTTGAAGAAAAGGTCAATTGTTGTGCAATTGCAAAAAGTAAAGGAACAGACAAAATCCATGTGTTTCTTAGCTAATTTATGTACTGCAAGAGATCTACAGAGTTTGCAATAGTTTGGCACTGCTCCAGTAAAGTTGTTCCAGGTTTGATTACTTAAGTAAATGACTTTTTTGGCTGTTTGAAAGTTAATCAAGGTGGATGTGATAATATTTCTGCTAGTCCACATTGTTTTTCTTAGCACATGGCCACCAGTGTTGGCAATTGCTTAACAACTTTCGCTGCAGTAGCACATAATGATTAGAGAATTACCCTGTGTACCAGACATTTCCATTCCTTTTCGAGGTAGGGGAGACTGAACAAGCGACTGAGCACACGAGTGTGCTTGGGGTGAGCTATAATGGGGAGAAGTGGGGAGGGGGTGAGCGAGAAGAGGGAGGGGGGCTGGTGTTACATTTTCTCCCAGATCAAGAGGTGATCATTTATTATGCTCACTCTCATGACATGCGCGATTAATAATATAACATGAAATAAATGGACTCATATTGATCAGTTCTGGGGTAAAATAGTGTAATTCCAAAGTCACTATCAAAATTTTCCCTTAGTATTTACAGATGGCTCTTTCATGGTATTTATTAGAGGAAATTATATAAGTTCTCGACAGAATAGAAACTACACTATGGTCAACAGGATCATTAGGGGTTGCGGGGCTAAATGTAGATCACTAAGCAAAGGGAATGAAAAGAACTGCCTCAAAGAGACATTTTGCCTTTGAATGATTTCTTTCTCCAAGTGAGTCAACTTTAATTTTTTTTATCATAGAAAATATATGAAAGAGCCCAAATTTTCTCATTATTTACATTATTCTCCCAGACTTGTCAAAATGGAAGTTTGGGGGATACCCTCGGGATATTTGGCAACAGTTGTAAATTTATTTTGTTGTTGTTGCAAATCTTAAGAACATGAAAAGGACGGAGTGAATTGAACAGGACTCATTATGGTCACCCATAGACAACTTTACAGGGTAAATCCAGAGGATTTTACAAAGGTTCAACTTTGCACAGAATCACAGACCACGTTATTATTATTATTTTTTGTCGCTGGAAACTTCTTTTATCTCAAAAATTAGCATGATAATTCCCGTTTTCACGTCTAATGAGCGTCTGGCTATTGAACCCCTCGAGCACATTGCCACACCTTCTGAAGTCGAGGCTGTGGCGCATGCGTGCATCCGAATCCAAAATGGCGTCCAAAGGAAAGGGTGTATGGATATGGTCGCCTACATGACATTCCATCTCAAGAAATGTCCCGTCTTGCAGATTATTTTGTCGTTTGTGGAATAGACAGGGACTCAAAGAATGGTAAGAAGTCTTTTGATCGGCCTTAACTGCCCGTCTTACTGAGAAGACTGTTGAGCAAACATCGCACGCCTCTGGAAATTTCGGAGTTTCTTATGAAACCTGCTTTTCGTTGTTGAATTTTAGAAGAAGTTAAAGGGAAGGTGATACAACGGTTTCCAAGTAAAGACCGCAAAGATGCAACGTTTCCAGAAGGACTCGAACTGGTAAGTGCTATGAATTTTCGTTGAAAGCCGGTTGGTGTAATGTCTACGAGCGAGTGTTGTCCTTGCCCATGCAACATTGTAACACCGCTTCGCGAATTTTCCGTTGGGAACCCTTGCAGTTTTTGTAACACTCAAACACCACTTCAAGGCTGTCGTGTGATACCTCTGAAACAAGGACGTTGGTAATAAATAAGGGCAGCAAGAGAGGCTTTTGTTGAAAGACAACAATAAAACTGGTGCTTTTCAGGTCTTTAGTCACTGATCGCATGATGTTTAGACAAAGTTTGACTGCATGGGTGGAATCTTCAGCAGGTATTCGTTCAGCAGACTGTTCAAGATTGAAATTTTTTTTTCTTCCATCACGTTACCGGAGAAGGCTTTTACTTTAATTTTGTAGTAACTATGAAGAGGATCATTTTATTGTACCGGTGAAGCTCAATATTGTTTGAACTAGCGCTAGACGCTCCGCTAAAGATCGATCGAATATTATTAAGCTCATTTCAACTTGTTTGCTGAACAATGTTGACGTTCTTACAACTCGTACTCAATTTGTTGTTAGCGGCTGAATTTGGTTTATCGTCTAAGAATATAATTCCCTTTCTTACAGTCTCACAATTGTTTGTTGAATTCAATGTTTTACGTTGAATTATCCTGATGTTCTACCTCAAGCCTTACTAATTCTTCCTTCCCCGCTGTGTACGTATTTAAACGGACATTTTTATCCAGCGTTTAGCGTCCAGGCACAATATTTACTCGATTTGTTTGCAGTTAATTAATCCTTCGTGAGCTCCTCTTGTTATGTTGAGCACGCTTTAAACTCTCGTCTCAACGGATCAAAAAGAATCGGTGCATTCCTGAAATTTCAGCTGATTGATTAAAACATGTTTGTTTATTTCTGTGTTGATTTGCAACGAACATGTATCGGTGAATGTCTGAAGTTGTCAGATTTGGCAGTTCGATTTCTATGCATATGCCAAGAGCTATGCTTCATCTCAAGGAGGTTTGGTAATGAAAGTGTTTTTGTTTTATTTTTGTTTTTTTCTTGGGTGATTTTTGTTTTTGCTTGCTCAGTGAGTGCTTGAGGAAGGAGTACTTCCAGAGGTGACTTTTAATCTCTTTCACATTAGAATTTCAGTCTGCACTTCCTAGTTGGCAAGGGGTCATGAAACCCAAACTTGGAATTTTGTCACAAATTTGTACTTTTTTTTCCCATAAAACTCACATTCCGCTAATCATTACGCTCTGCGGGATGTTTATACCACAAACTAAAGTTGCAGAAATAGTTATTGAATAATGTTGCAGAGATCTCTCATATTATGTTCAGGTAAATTATTTGTTTCACCCTTTGTTTCTTTTGGTCCTGAAAAGCCCCAGTGGGGAATTGGTCAATTAAGGTTATTTAATTAAATTTTTATTTTCTCTCTTTTACCGAAAGACAAAACTATTAAAATGGGAAAACTGTAATAGTTTGTCATTTGTTACGTTAAGTAAATGTTTCAATCCAAGAGTAGCTTGGATTTTGTTTCAAATGAAAGCTACTTAATAAAAAACTCAAAATATGGGCTCAGAGAGATGTATATGACTTCAGTGAAAACAGCTGCCAAGTGTTCAGCAGCTTATAATAACTTTTGTAAGTTAGCTGTGTGTCTGTCAGTCTGTGTTAAGTGGTTATGTTATTCATGTCAAATTTATGTCCACAAGGTTTCGCAGAATTACATTTTATTCTTGAATGAAATTTTTTAGTATTTTTCGCGACTACAAAGTTTAGATAATGTTGTAAATGTTTTTTTTAAATTTGATGAATTTTGATTGTGTAGTTATTAGTAACTTAGTAATTTAAGTAATTGTTCCTGAAAAACCCCATTGGGGAGGTAACAATAAACTATGTATGTATGTAATGAATCGCCATAAGGTTTGCGTGTCGTGTGATGTTTGCTGCCAGGTAATAATGATGTTGTCATGGACATTGTTCACATGTTCACATTTGTGACACCTGAAGACAAAAATCTAGACTCCAAGTAATTATTGTTTCTTGTACTATCAATTACCCTGATTGAAATTAGGAAATTATTCCATTTGATTTTCAGACAGCATGAGAGTAGCAAAGAACTGAGCTTAACAACTGCTAGATAAGTGCAACTGTGACAAATTGTACCAGTCCCTTACGTTATTGTGATGCTGTGAGCTCAGCATGCTTTAAGCATGTTATCTGAAAATCTTTGGAAATCAATAGAGTCTGTTATGAATTCATGATGCACTAAAATTAGGGATTAATCAGTAAGGTGACTTGATGTTTTCTTTAGTTTTGCCAACCTGGAGGATGGAATTATTCCTACTACTACAAACCACCGACATTCTTTGTTGCTGTTCTCACCGACATGGAAGGAGAACACCGATACTGTGCTTGCTTCACATTCTATGAAAAATGCATTCCAACTAAGTCCAAATCTAGAGCAGTAAAGTCAACAAGCCGGGAGGGATTTAAAGATGGCAGCCAGTCAGACTCGTCACTTTCAGACAAAAGATTTTCTGACGACATTCCTGGAATCTCTGTGAATTCTGAAGAGTTATCAGTGGACATGTTTGCCCCAAAATGCTTGTGTCTTGTATCAAGAGCAAGTTATTTTGACATCTTAAAGGTATAGTTAACATTTAGAAATAAGGAATATTTTTCATATTTTGTTGGCATCACATGTATAGAAACATTCAGTGGAAGTCTGGGAGAAGGACATATTGTTGTGGGAAAGTGAACTATGGATTTTTTTCCACAGCTTTTTCAAGTTCTTCCATACTGTTGCACATCTCTGTAACTCAGTTTAGATAGGAATCCATCCATGTCACAAAAGTACATTTAATCACACCAATTATTCTTGCTGCAGTAAAAATGACAACATGGTCTGATAAACTAGTGCCAGTCTCATATCAGGAGAATCATGTCCAGTGTCCAGTCCTTTATTTTGTAGTATTCTGCTCTACATTTGATATAAACAGAGAGAAATTGTTTTCAGTATCTTTCCAAAAATACTGCATATTGGAAAAAAGAAATTACTTGTCTTGACTGACTAAATAGTAATAATCAAAATGTAAATTCTCTAAATGCATACACCATTCATGTGTCAATGGCTTATGGTAGAAACATAGGTTTATGCCTGCATTTTCTTGCAGGGTTTTTCTAGACACATTATTAACTTTCCCTTTGCTATCACAGCAATGGGTGAATGTGTCTTTTTAGGTAATGGACAGACTGATTGTGGTGTATAACGTAATTAAACACTGGCTATCATGAGCTGAATTACCGTAGGTGCCTATTTGGAAAATATTATTTTTATTTATTTCAGAGCTGCCTGACAACCATCTATTGGTCATTCCTGTCTGGAAACAGCAAATCCTTGGAAGGACTGGTCGGCTGTGTCTTGGGCTTTGTTCAGGTGCCACCGCCTGGTGGACCAAGGATGACATTTTCCATGGGTGCAGGCGATCGTCAGACTCTCTCACCTCCTGCTTCTGAGACTCTTCCAGTGACTGGGAAATCAGTTTCCATCTTGTTTAACCAGTTGGGTGAGTTCTACATGTAATTTGTTCCTTTTGAGGGTCCAAGAGGGAGCAATTATTACTGCCAATTATATTTAAAATGTTAGAAAAATAGTACAAGTGAGTAGAGCCCCTGCTATAATGTAAATGTACTAAATATGCTTGTTTTCTTACCTCCTAACAGGAATCCACAACATGTTGTCTCTGTTTAGTGCTGCGCTGACAGAAAACAAAATCCTGTTTTATTCAAGCAGCTACTCTCAGTTAACCCATGCCACACAGTCCATGTTAGCATTGATGTATCCTCTGAAGTTCAGGTAAGTCATAATAGTGTTTGAAGGGATATTTGCATGCAGAATGTAAACTTTCAATGGCCGACAGCAGAACTCGTGTAGACTTGGATACAGGGAAAAAATCAGGAAGGCACATACTCAAGCAACAAAGACGCTTACTTCAAATCTTCGTGACTACCATGAATTGTACTGTCTAGTAATGTGCATTATCTTGTTGATTGCATAATACATGTATTTATGACGAGCAAGAAAGCTTTGATTTCTTTTTCATGATAAACAAAGGTTAGGTTACCCATTCAAATAACTGAAAAACTCTGCAATAATATCCATTTACAGTGTATGGAATCCCTTTTCTAAAATGTCTTTTTGCATTTTGCCAGTTATGTGTTCATCCCCATACTGCCATCAGCATTACTTGAATTCTTAAGTGCACCTACACCATATATCATGGGGGTGCATGAAAGCTACAAAGATACCTTGGCACCTGATTTGGTGAGTGATACTACATACAATTCATGTTTTACACCTTTTAAGACATCAGTAGATATTTGCTCAAAAAATGTGTAATTAAAGTGGCCAGGAAATGAAAATGAGTCCTTCACTCGTAAACGAAAAGCTTGATGAACTTGAGCAAAGCTTTAATAGTAGTTTCTTTAAAATATCTCCATTTTGTGATGTGGATTTTTGCAAATAATTTTTGTCAAAGAGATCAGAGCCAATTATGAAAACACAAAAGTTGAATTTTTCTATCCTAACTATCATTACATGTACAGGTAGTTGTGCATACTAGTGGACTTCTGCTATTTTGTTGAGCACTTTTAATAACAGTAACCTTTATGTTGATGTCACCATTCTGTTGGTGTATAGGTGTGATCTGGCTTTCATACCTTACTGTCACATTATACCAAAAGTAGACTTCTTTGTGTTTACATTACAGGCTGATGTAATCCTTGTGGATATTGATGGAGGACATCTTTCTATTCCTGACTCCATAAACCTTCCCTATTTGCCTGAACCCTTCCTGAGTAGAGCAAGGCATGAACTAACCTTGGTGAGTCTTGAAACACATTTCAGTTTATGACTTCAGCATTGACTAAGATGTTATTAGTGCTCATCATGCTGTTCTGTATTGGGGATTGAACACAAGTTACCTGTCTGAGTCGGACAGACAATGTTGACCTACACCCATATAATGTGTGTTGTAGTGTGCCAAGACATGGGTACTGATTATCATCATCTTTACATTGTCTGCTCCTCTGATTGTGTATTTCTAGGTGTTACATCCTCAACTCGTGACAGCTGATCATGCCTTCCAGTCGCCAACGTCACCATCTCTCCCAGTCCTTCAGGTTAGTAGCAACAAAATACAAGTAGTTAATAACCTTCACTCAGAAGACGACTTCTGTTCAGGTTTTTGAAACATCACTTGCTAACTGCAGTTCTTTTTAGAACTGGGCAATAACACCATGCAAATTATTTAATAGATTCTCCTATGTTGAAACCATTTACTGGGCAGTTCATCTGTCATTCCCAAGTTCTTATTGCTCTCATACATTTCTAGATAAGTGTTTTGGTGGTAACTCTGAGAGTTGTAGGCATCCTTCAGCATGTTTAAAAACTCACTGACATTGTTTTATTTTGTAGGACAAGGAACTTCGTGCAGTGTTTATCAGGTTGCTTGCCCAGTTGTTATCTGGTTATCGATCATGTCTAAGATTGATTAGAATTCATCCCAAACCAGTCATAACATTTAACAAGGTCAGTGTTATAAAATAAACCAGGAATGTTAAGTAAGTAGCCTTAGTGTAAATGGTGACAGTGATTGTCAGTTACTGTGCATGTACCTGGTGCCCTTGGACAGTCTAGTGTACACCGCATTGCTATCTTGTCTTGGCATCCATTATTATCTTTAAACCTGAGTGAGCAAGCATGATTCAGGGGCTTCAAAAGGTTTTCAGCTGTACTAAACTTCTTTATAAGAAAACCTTTCCTCTAAATGCTCAAACCAAGGAGGCAAAATCATCCTCACAGCCGGTCACTTTGTCCAGTGCCCAGCCCTTAATGAAACCCCTGTTCAGATTGATGTTTCAATTTAGAATTTTTCATAGGTGGAGGTACATACAGACAGTACATATTATTCTACTTACTGAAATGGAAATTAAATTTTCTTGCAGGTTTCTTTCCTGGAGTTCAGGGGTATGGTTGGAGATGCATTCCTCTCTAAGGTAATTTTTCAGAGTTGTAAGACTGTGTTATTAATTGTAAATTCATGTGCATTTTTTTCTGTGAAAGCAGTCTTCGTTCCCCTTGCCCTGTGACCAAGGAAAAAACGACCCTGGAATGTTCTGTTTGGAAGTCCGAAAATATCAGACTTTCAGTTGAATCGGCCATGCTTAGCTGACAAACACTTGGCTGAATCGAGTTGCTACTGTTTCACTTCCACTCAGTTCCTTTAGTCAAGTAAAACCAATCAAAATAGAGCCTGGAATAGAACTCGCAAGAGTTACTTGTTTTGTTAAGCTTGCACAGTAAGGAATGAAGACACAAGGAACGGATTATTGTTGTAAAAGTTGAGTCCCCCTCCTTTCAAAGGCATTCTTGCCGTCATAGTGGCAAGTGTGTAATATCTGGAGGAACAATAATTGAGTGCAGAGAATCCAGCAGCCCAACTCTTTCTTATGGAATGCCTACTGTGTGCTCAAATATTCTTTACACATTTCCAAACAAACATTAGAACAAACACTCTTAGAACTCTTTAAAGTGTCTCCTTGGTTGGGGTACCTGGCTGCAGGACAGTCAAGGCTCTGCTAATGAATACTGGATATCCCAGAGGCAGACATCTGTTCCAAGCAGACACACAGTCATGGTCCCAGCCATGCACATCTTGAACCCTTGTATAAGCAGTCGTCTGTAACTAGGAATGACTACTTACACTTAGGAAATTTTTTTCCTTAAAGCTATGAAGATTTTACATGGTATCTGGGGTCAGTATAGAGACACAAAATAATTGTAAAACTGTGTGTTTTTCAGGTCTTGGAGAGCATTTCATTTCTGTCATTTGTGGCTAATAGAGGTCCTCCATACAGAACTTGTGACCTCTTTGACCAGGTAATTGAATAAATTTATTAATTAATAGTTAAATATAAGTATCCTGAACACTGCTTTTTAGACTGTTGTTTTTAAATCATATTATTTTGCTTTGCTTGAACTTTTTGAAGAGCAAATGCTGTAAGTGTTGGTTGTTTCTTTTTTTTCTAGCTGTGTGTTGAGATTGACAGCATTCTGATCAATGAAGGAGGCAATGATGCTGAAGTACAAGCCAACATTCAACAACTTGCACAAAAGCTGTATGATAATGTAAGTTGAATCTGGCTCATTATGAAAAGCAGTATCTTTAGTGGAATTATGTGATGGTTGTGTATAGTTTTATAATTCCTCATGCACAATTTTGTTCAAAAGTTCATTGACATTGTGAATTTTGTTATGGATTGTATGGATGTACTGGCCAGGGTTCTCTCACATTCAGTATTCTTTCAATCTTTTATCATGTACAGGAACCTTCATGCGATGCTGCAGAAAACAATGCTCAGCCTGTGGTTTCTCCAGAAGAGGCTGAATTGTACAGTAAGATGGTCTTTCCCGCGCTGAAGGAGACAGATATAAGCCGTTATATCAACCAGCAGGAAAATATGGCATCAGATTACACAGTCAACCGTACTGGACCCTGTGTTGTGCCATCAAATCCTATGTCCAGCCGACAGCAGCATTACATGTATATTCCAAGTCGGAAGCTTGAGGTGTTGAGGGACTGTGTGGATTACATCTTTGAAAACAAGATATCTGAGGCTAGAAAGGTATGTATGACAATTTATTATAGCATGCCGGATGTTGTGAAAAAAAAGAATGTAAATTGTATGGCAGTTATAACATCCCACAAGTTGGTAATAATTATTGTACCTTACAGCAAGCTGTATGGCACTGCTGTGACAGTCAGCTGGGGATTATTTCACACTACTGTATCACATTCTCCAAACGTCAAACCTAGTGTTGGAAAAATAAGTTTTGTCTTTGCTCTCCGGTTTTTATGTCCTTACAAAAACCTTTTTGTCATGCAGCTAATGTATCAGTTAACATCGTAATGTTACAATTTCTGTTGGAAGTTGCATTCATTACAATATTACAGGAAGCACTTATGCCACTGAGACACAAGCCTCCTATGAATTACGTCTAGTTTTGTTGACCATGCAGTCTGTGAACTGAACACTGCCTTTATTCTCTCCAACAGACTCTTCCATCAGTGGTTAGAGCACTAAAGTCCAAAGGAGCCCAGTTAGCTCTTTGTCATGAGCTATCTCTCAGAGCTAAACAACACAGATCAGTCCTGGAGCATGACCAGTTTGACTTGGTCGTCAGACTCTTGAACAGTGCTTTACAGGTTGGTTATTTACCCTGAAGAAGATGCTGTTCTATGTTCTCTACGAAAAAATGCACACTTGAGGTCAAGAAAAAACTACTGTTCAAAAGATGCACAAGCAGGATGCCAGTGCATTCAGCAGTTTTTTTTAGGCCTCAAAAATGCATTCTTTTATTACAAAATGTAGGAACAATGTCTTCTATTTGGTTTAGAATATAGTGTTAAAAAGCAAAAATATTTACATCTGAGAAGTGGCACTGCACTGGCAACACACCTCCGGGACATACATGCTCCATAATAGACCAATTTCAATATATTAAAATTCAGCCTGAAACAATAGACCTCAGCACGAGGCTTCGGGGAATAAATCCTACAAACTCTGCAGCTGTTCCCCGGAGCCTTGTGCTGAGGTTTATTGTTTTAGGCTGAATTTTAATATATCGAAATTGGTCTATTTCCAGCTGTACATCTATAAAAGATAATCCACACTGAGATCTAATAGTGGGTATACAGCAGCTATATTCTAATACATGATACACATATGGTAGTATTGTTTTTGTTGTAATTAAAATTGTCATAGCATGCTTGCTTTTGATGTCAATTTTCTCAAGTGTTGGATGTCCATGGCAAGGGAAAATCCTAGGGAGAGATAGTGTCTCTAGATTGAGAAGTCTAAGTACAGACTTCAGTCTGGTCTTGCGTGGGGATGGGGGAAGGGGTGGGGGGGGGGGGGCTGTCTTTGGTTTGATTTCCTTATTCAAGATTGTGTACTTTCACAGTGCCTCTCTCCACCTACATGTAGGAGTGTAGAAAAGTGCCACTAAAATGTTGAGGGTAGCCTGTGGTTAACTTGCTTTCCGTACAAGAGTATATTATCCTTTCGGAGGGGGATATAATACTCCTAGTAACTTGATACTACTGATACTGTAAGCACTAAAAGTGTCCTTTTATCCCAAGCATTAGAATAGACTACAATCTAAGAAAGTAAAATCTAAATTTAAAAGTTCTGATGGTAAGACTTTTCCTCTTTTCAGGATGATGCGAGTATGAGTAATACAGCTGTAGCTGCAGCATTGTTACCTCTAACTGCAACTTTCTGCAGAGTGAGTGATTCTGTTAATTTTTCTTTTTTTTTGCAACTGAAAATCATGGTTGGTCTGTTCATCAAAGCCCATGGACCTTACTATTGAAATTAACTGTTACTAACAATGATTTTGTTTGTATTTTCAGAAACTGAATGCTGGTGTTATCCAATTTGCTTACACTTGTGTTCAGGACCACCCAGTCTGGGAAAGACAACAGTTTTGGGAGGAGGCCTTTTACGCTGATGTTGAGTCTCAGATCCAGCAACTCTATGTGGATGAAGAAGCACCAAAGGCAAATGCAGAAGAGACTCTGGACGGAAAGGAGCAGCGAACATCTCGTAGCAGCTTGACGCCAGTAACAAAACATCGCAGCTTCACAAAGAGTAGAGATAACCTTTCCTTATCACCGAGAGACTCCGGGAGTTCAGGTGATGTTGAGCAGTCATCTCAAGCAGTCCAAAAGCCAGTTCCTAGTGCATTGAGCATTGCTGCTAAGCAGGTTCGTGGTTTTCCATTATTTCCATGCCCTTTGAGTTCTTGTTAGGAATGTACATCAACTGTTTCTGTAAAATCCTGTAGGTCAACAGTCCTGGAAATGACAATCTGTTTTTGGACATTGTCTGACCAAATTTGTGAAAGTGTGTGACTGATTGAATTGCTGCATTTTTGTGGAACAAGGCATTTTAACATATTGTACTGGAAATGTCTGTAGAAAGAATTTGTGTTTAACTCAGTTGAAGATTTTGTCCCTGAAATGGTTGGACAGTAAGATTTTGAAACCCATGGAAAGTTGATTTCATGTTATTCTTGGCACCTTATATCATGTTCATTCCTCAACAGTAGTCTTTGTGACCTGCCTTTAGCATTGTATTTTTGTGCTGTTTTTACATTGCAGCTCAAGAAATGGCCCGATTACAGCAAGGAAGAAAAAGACTCCTTGATAAACAGTGAGGAGGGCATTGTGTACAGTCAGGCAATCCACTATGCTAATCGCATGGTGTACATGAGGATCCCTTTGGATGCTAGTGAGAAGATGCCAGCTCCCACCCCTGCAGCGACATTAGGTTAGGAGACAATATTAAACTATCTTCACTGTCCTCCATGTTGTCTGCAATCAGATGTTCTTTTGGTTATAGTGAGTTTGTACATCACATGCGTTAGTTGCATTTTGCCTGATGTTTCAAATCTAGGCCTTATTCATAACCTTTCAGACCAAAATGATTTTTACATACTTTGTACCATTACAAATTGAATCTCTTGTACCATAGTCACTGATTGTATTGTTTTTGTTCTCATGCACTCTAGTGGATGGCGATGGTGACAGGTCTGTAAATGGTACATACACTGGAAGCATAGTCAATGGTGTGGCAGGGGGTAAGTATCATTTCTCACTGAGCTTGTTATTATGGTTTCCTGTCGGCAGATATTTATAAATCATTGACACGAGTGGCCAATAGCATAAGGAGTTGAACCCATGAGCATCTGTCTTTGGTTAGATACTCTGTCACTGAGCTACAGGGGAATCAAAGACAAATTCAAATTTCGGTAAAAGTCAAGTTGTTGACATTTAAAACAGTAAGGTGAACAAACAAACAAATGGCATACAGTTTCAAAGTGCTAGTGGGAGCTGCTGCTGGAGCATGTACTGGCTGATCTGTTTGGACTGTGGAATGTTTCTTTTCATTTCAATGATCATCAAGATTTTATTGAATAAGACTAACTCTCTTCGTTTCTGTTACTTGTTTTCAGGAAGCAGTGAAGTCGGCAGCTGTATTACAGATAATGGAGGCTGGGAAATTTATATGGATGACGAAGATGGAGGAACTATTGCTGACCAAGTAACAAGATTTGTCAGTCGGTTTGTGGATCGTGTTGGCACAGAGGCAGGGATTAGTCAGGAACACCTTAAGTCTCTTTATACCATGATTCCAGGTCAGTTTGATCACCACAGGAGCCTCCTTAAACAATATTATTAAGCAGTGGTGGCACACTTGGGTACATGTCTGACTCCTACCATATCAGCATTGTAGCCTGGATTGTTTCCAGCTTGGAGTCATTTGTCTGAGGCTTTTTGTGTGAACTTGCATGAAACTAGCTGTGGTATATTTCAATGCAGCTGTAATATCTTAATGGTCATTGTTTTATTTGTTATCTAACAGGAGTGGTTGCCATGCACATTGAATCATTAGAGCCAGTTTATCGTGAGTACAAGAATCTGGCTCCTATTCAAAAGGTAAGTACTGGCTAGTAAATATAAATTTAAGAAATAGAAAATGTGTACCGTGTTCCTATCAAGTTTTAGTATAAATCTACTAGCATTCTATCACACATGCCTTGCTCTGATTGGCTACGCCACTCACTACCTATTCTGTGATAGATAGTGAGTAGCGTAGCAGTGTGCCCTTGTTAACAAAATGACGGCCGCTTTTTGGTGTTTTCGAAATGTCTGTGAAGAGGATTTAGATAAAGTTTTGAATGACTAGAAGATTTAAATACTGAAACAATTAGATTAATCGTTTGTGCCATCATTACATTAACAGTTCGTATAGTGTGAGCAGAAGTCATCTTCAGAGTCTTGACTCTGAAGATGACTTCCGCTCAGGTTGTCGAAACGTCAGTCACCAACAACAGTTCTTTTCAGAACTACACTCACCCGGACGATCACACTATACGAACTACTGATACTCCTGGGTTCAAACCATTTACTGTATTACATTAACAGCTCGTGCTAGTTCTGTGTTTCTATCAAGTTATAAAAACATGATTTTAAACCAATTAGCATGCATATTTCTTTGGGCTGTTTTCTAAAGGGGATTGACTTCCTTAATCGTTGTGGTAACAACAAACAGGCTTGGATGGGACTCATCACTAATATAACTGAATTTTATATCAACATCTTAACTTACCTTGCCTTAATTATTGTATAAATTTAGGCACCAGATAATTGTGGTTGTTGCTTTGAGAATTCACAAACCCATTTCCCGCAAAGAGAGAAAGAAATGCAGTTGTCTAGATTTTATCAGAAAACAAACACACAATGTATACACTTTCATCAGTCGTTCATTGTATCCCACACATTGCTGTTCACTTTTACCAAATCCTCCACTGCTTTTGGACCTTCTTCCACACTATTATTCACCTTAAAGTGGAAGTAACCTTGTACTCTGGACATAACAAAATTCTACAGTGTAGCTTTGTAGTACTGTAAGAAATGTATGAGGACCTTAAAGGACAATTTAAGGTCTTGTCATCACAGTCACCTTCCGTGTGTTCAGAGTGAGAAAAGCCACAAACAGATATGGGAGAAAAAACAAAACAACAACAACAAAGAAGCCACCATTTTTCGGGGTGACTATTTTTCGTTAATTTTATTGGTCAGGAATACTGAGTGGGTGTAGCAGTCACAGTTGCTGCTACCCACCCCTACATGCTGTGACTGTCCCTGTTTGTCACTCACCGCAGGCCAAGATCATGAGACCAGCTCTGCTACAGGGGGAAGAGATGCTCAGTGATGGACTGCGTGCTTACCTCATACCTGACGGCAGGGAGCTTGGGAGGGGAGGAGAGGATCAGGGTGGACCTTGCCTGCTACCTGCAGATGGAGCTGTGTTCTTGACGAACTACAGAGTGATTTTCAAGGGCACTCCTGTAGATCCATTTGGTGAGTATAATGTAAATTAGAGCAGTTTTCTAAAGAGTAAAACTAAAATTAAAACACCTCAACATTCAAGTCAGATAGTAGTGTCTGAAATCATTTTAAGTTGGAGCATGTTTTTCATTTTGTTTTGATGTTCTTTTGTTCAGCATCAGAGATGATCGTGACAAGAAGTTTCCCTGTGGGATCACTTATCAAAGAAAAGAAGATTGGAGTTCAATATCTACAGCACTTGGAACAGTGGCTTCATGAATGTATTCAGCTCCGATCAAGTACTTTCCAGGTAGGCAAGACATACATTGAACTAAGGTTAATGTGCCAGAGGCTTTATTTAGTGCATCAAAGGTACATTAAATGTGGTCAAGCCACATGTTGCACCTTTGTGCCTTCTGTGGTTGACTTACAGTGTACATGTACATGAGGTTGTTCTTGAAGAATTTTCTTGAAGGTTCCATTATTGTTGCAGCCAACGAGATTGAAATACTTGTAAGGTACCCAATAGGTTATAGGTATTCAAAAACGTTTTTGGATCTGTTTATCCCACTCTGTGTCAAGTGTCAAGAATCGGCTTTATATCAGGCGTAAAATAGTTAAAATAATTTATTGGTGTTCTCATTCTGACAGATGTTAAAACTGGTTTTTGACGAGGAGGTCGACCAAGAATCCATTGAGACTTTTCGAAAGAAACTCCAGAAAAGACATGCACCAAACACAGTATTTGGTACTTTTGCTTTTTGTGGCAAAGGCATTGCAAGGACACCAACTTTTGTCATTCAAAAACACATGGAGAGACAAGGAACTCTCAAAAAAACGAAGAAGAAAATTGTATCTGCATCGAGGCACAAGGCTAGTAGCATTGCGCACATCAGGGGATCAATTCGCAAAAGAAGGCACCGGCACAATTTATCAGATGCAAGTAGTTTAGACCAGCAGAGATCACCCAGTGGTTCACTTACCACTGATGATGATGATTCTGTTCAGGATATAAATGACATTTCCCTTAAAGTTGAGCCTGTTGTTGTACATGGTGCAGAAAGGCTCAGCAAGTTGTCCTACTGTGGCGACTATTCACGTCTCAAACTCGGCAACATTGCCAAGGACTCTTCAATAGGTCCATGGAGAATATGCATGGTCAATGTCACATACACAGCATGTCGAAGGTGAGAATAAGATATCACTTTTCTGTGTCAACTGATGTAATTACTGCTTTTAAAAGTAATACAATATCAAATACATAGGACGATGTTTGACCACATTTCCAAAAGCCAGGAAGAGAGTTGAATATACAACATGTAGCAGCGTATTTTTGATGAACTTCGGGATGTTTCAATATGTGGTCAAACACAGTCTTGAGTGTTTGATATATCTTCTCAAATGAAACTAAAACTATGGAGAAAATGGAGAAATTAAATTTTAAAAATCCTTGCTAATTAAGATCGGATACCCAAACACCATCAAGGGCGTGATTCCCTTTGTTTTCACTTCATGGATATTATGTATGAGGTTTAGAGGCTTGATTCTTCAACTGCAACATAGCCAGTTTAAAGTGCTGTTATACTCATCCTAACTGCTTGTGCCACAATTGCCATGACAAATAACGTAATTGAAGTAAAGTTTTGTAATAAGTTCTGTTACTGAATTCAATTCTTCCTATGCCTTTTACACCTCGCAGTTACCCTTCTGTGGTTGTGGTTCCACAAAGTATTTCAGATGACAGCATTCTCAGAATAGCAAAAAATCACCGCCAGGGAAGGTTCCCTGTGGCTGTGTGGAGGCACCAGCGCAACAAAGCGACACTGCTCAGGGCTGGCAGCATTGAAAGAAGTACAATTGGATCAATCATGCGACAGCACAAAACAGTAGGAGGCACCAGTGTAGCAAGTCATGCGATCTCTTCATCTGCATCTGTTGAGCAGGAGAAATACTTGGCTGCTGTTGGTAGGTTGGTTAGAGTTAAACAGAAATGTGTTGAAGAAATACTGTTATCTAACACATGTTAATTTGTCCTTGAAACCATAATAAATGCTCAGAACCAGGTTGTTTAAAGCCTGATTAGGCTAACCCAGGATTAGCAAGTATTTTATTCTCAATTTTGTAACATTTCGGTGAGGTTTTCTGTTTGTATTGTTTGTCCTTCAGTTTTGAACTTGCTTTGAGTAATCTCAAAATACACCGATTATAAGAGGTGAAAAACGATTAAACCTACAGTGTAGGTTAGTGTTGACCGGCTTTTGAATAACCTGGCCCAGATTTCTTGAAGAGATTCCAATATTTTACAGAATCTCAGTGAAATCTGCCCTGTCATGGTTTCATGTAATTTATCCATGTTAGAATCTATGTTCATCCTTTCCGTCATTAGCAATTTTAATTTCTTAATAGCTTTTTGTCATATTTTTAACACTGTTCTACAACGTTAATGATGGCCCACTCACCTAACAAGGTACAGTATCTTTAATGTTTACTGTGTAGCATAAATAACCGTTTTGAAATGTTATTTTTAAATTCCATTTTTAGTGGCAGCGACACCTCAAGGCAAAAACAAGCAAATTGCACGTGCCAACTCACTGCATCTTGGGGTGATACTTAGAGATGGCTATTTTGCAGATGATGTTGATTCTGGCCAGCTTGTAGACAGAACTATCATGAAGAAAGGCTGGGAGCCGGCGGCACTGTACATCTTTGGTGACAAGACCTTATTAAGGGTATGTTTCTGGTGTAACTATAAGCCAACAGTGGAAGGATACTGATTGCATTAGATATTTGTTCCTCCTTTAAACTGATCACCAATATATAACCACAATATTATGTAGCATCTTTATAAACTGATTGAAACCCTAATATTGATAGTGACACATAAAACTTTTTCTTTAATACATAATTATTCTGTTTTTAATGCGGGTCATTAAAATTGGGTTGAAATTAAAAATTAAAATTGCACTGAAACGACTGTTACTTACTGACTGGTGGCAAATCTAGAGTGAGGTAATCACTCAGGGGCAGATCTAGGGGGAGGGTGCAGGGGGTGCATGCCGCCCTCCCCCACCCTGAGATTAAGCTTTCTTCTTCGTATTCGCTTTTAAAATTTGGTTACCTCACCAGTCAGTTATGCCATTCCTTAGTGGTCTACCCCCTCCTAAGAAAAATCCTGGATCTGCCCCAGTCACTTGACTCATGTTCTTTTGAGTGAAGCATTAATAAAACTACTGTACATAGTCAAAGTGCTAATCTTTTCCAAGCTTTTGCTGATGCACTCTTTGACTGTTTTTTTTTTTTTTACACAGCATGTTAAACAGGAGGCGTACCCCAAATGTGAGTTTGTTCCAATTGAGGTGAGAAGCTGCAAACATTTGATGCCTGAATTTTACATCTGTAGCATATTTGAGTGTGTATGCTGTCCATTGGTAACATTGATTTGGATTTGTTGAGTCTTTGCCATTCTGTGTCTCCTTAGCTTCCAGATATCCGAGCGGTAAGAGCAAGTTTCAAGAAGTTTCAGCGTGCCACCTGTCCCAGTACAGAGACAAACTTGAGCTTTATTCAGCAAGTAGAAGAATCAGAGTGGCTTCAACAGGTACATCTTCACTCATACACTGTACAGTAAAACTTGCATTTAAGAACCGACTGGCAAAATAGGTTCTTGTATTTTGGGGTAGCTATTGGCAATTTAGGCTAAGCAGTACTTAACAGGGTTTCAATTTCTATGAAGGAGGTATAGTTGATGATTACCAGAAAATAAATAAACTTGGGTTTGATTCTTAAGTATACAGTATTTATTCACAACTGTATTATGATAAGCGTAAGACAAGTGATTACAGAATGACATGTAGTGTTGCCTCTATAACAAGAGTTTGTAATTAAACTGTAGCCCATGTATAAGAACCAGCTTGTTCTTGTGTACCTAAACAGGTTCTTATATTTTGGGTTTTAAAATAGCAAATTACTGCCAGCAGGTTGTGAAACCACTCGGTTCTTACTTGCAGGTTTTTACTGTAATTTCTTGACAGCTAATTTACCTAGCCTCCCTTAACTCAGTTGTAGGAAGACATTTTACTGAAAATGATCCTAAATATCCTCACATTGAAAATAAGACTGTAGGATTGAATGAAAAGCAAGAAAAAGCAGGCTAAATATTGACTGTGACATTTGATTGTGATCCATAGTTATCAGCGATCATGACTGTTGCAAACTGTTTGGTTGACCTTATTGATATTCAAGGCTCATCTGTACTGGTCTGCTTTGAAGATGGCTGGGACACTACACCACAGGTAACTGCTCTTCAATAATACAGTGCTGAGGCTAACTTAAGCTAAAATTGATTTCTATGGTAGGGAGCAGGGACGGCGCAGTGGTGAGAGTGCTCACCTCCCACCAATGTGGCCCGGGTTTGATTCCAGCCCGGTGCCATATGTGGGTTGAGTTTGTTGTTGGTTCTTGCCTTGCTCTGAGGGTTTTTCTCCGGGTTCTCCAGTTTTCCTCCCTCCACAAAAACCAACACTCCAAATTCCAATTCAACTAGGGACCCACATGAAAACCAGCTAAGGCTGATGTGCTCTTTCTAAACATTGTAATTTATTGAACCTCCTCTCCCCACTGTTGTCTTTCATTCACTCAGGTGCTGTCTCTAGCAGAGATCATGCTTGATCCTCACTACCGAACCATTGATGGCTTCAAACTGTTGATTGAAAAGGAATGGCTCTCCTTTGGGCACAGGTTCACACACCGTGGCTGTCAAATCGCTTCAGCACAGGCCGGTTTCACGCCAATCTTCTTACAGTTTCTGGACTGTGTACATCAGGTATAAGTTGTGGTTTTTTTTGTATGTATTGGAGGTTTGTAAAGATCTTTATTTTTCAGACTACAGTTGTAGCTCTTCTTGCGACCAGTCACATAAATGAGCATTAACTAGCAAGATTTCATTCTTGAAAGTTACCGGATGCAGTTTTGACCACTTTTCCAAATCCTAGAATTGGTCACTTATAAGAGAGGCTGAGTGTCAGCCATACATAGTGTATAAATGTTCTGAAAGGGACGTCATTGTGATACAACTCTCTAAAATGGTATTCTTGTGTACGTAAGTTGACTAGCCGTTGCAGATGCTACCTACCATGGCCTACTATTATTTACAGGGAAATTTCTGTCTACAGTGCAGGCTAAAGTTGACTGGAGTAGTGTTAGAAACAAAAGAGCTGCTTCTTTTTAAACAGTGTCATTTAGATTGTTTCTTTTGTGCTCAAATTAAGTTTTTTTAATTCTCTTTTAGATTATGCTTCAGTTCCCCCTGTCCTTTGAATTCAATGATCACTTTCTGAGCACCATCGCATACCATCATGTGTCCATGAGGTTTCGCACTTTTCTGTTGGACTCCGAGCATGAAAGATCAGAGTCTGGCTGGATGGCAGAGGAGGATCACAAACCAAGAGGAAAATCACTGTGGGACTACATGGATTTACAGAAGAGCAAGTCGCCTCTTTACAATAACTTCCTGTTTTCACCAAACCAGCACAAGGTATGCAAAGTGATGAATAACATGTTTTTCTAAGGGGAGAGAAGCTCCCATTACTAGGGGTTCAGTCTTGGCCCTGATCATGCAAACACCTTATTCCTGATGCTCAGTGTAAGCAAACCCTTTATTTAAGTATTCACTTCCCATGAAGTAGTCACTTCCCCCAAGTAGGCACCTTCCCTGAATGCACAGCAGTCCCACTAAGCATGAGGACACATTGTAAGAGGACGTCTTCTGTAAAGAAGCACTTCACCTAACTGGACACTCTGTTGTGAGCCTGGCCAGACACCCCTGAAAACATCTAGTCTCACAGGTATTGATAATGAAAGAGAATCACACTACACCAGGGCTCGAAAAAAGTGCCAGTTTTTCGGGACAAGCAGATTTTCTTGCCAGGCAACCAGCCTTTTCATTTTCACTTGCTTGATGGGCAAGGACCTTGGCATGTTGTTTGCATACTAACGCAGTAGAGAAAACTAAGACTTGCCCAGGATCAGCAAAATTTTAGAGCTGCTTGTCTGAAGGTCATCTTGGAATTCAAGTGTTTCAGAGTCCAGAGCCACTCCAAAATCAATTCAGTGTGGCACAACAGCATTTCAGTTACTTTGAATTCAAAGAGTCATCATTTGCTTGTAGGTTTTGAGGCCATTCTGCAAAGTGCCCAATCTGAAAGTGTGGAAGTACTATACCACAGAGAATCTGTCAACAGGCCCAACTTATGACCTTGAGCTTATCAATGATGTCACAACAACAACCGAAAATGAGCAAAGTGCTGATGGAAAACAGGTAGGCAGCTCTGTGTGTATTTTCTGGTGTCTTACTGTCTCCTAGACTGTTTTAACATGACTAAATGAAAACGGAGACCCAAAGTGGGTCATGTTGGTATGTGTACAAATTCTAGCAGTATGTTCTAGCAGACGAAGCTGCACTGACTTGCAAGTTAGAAAACCACAAACGAGCGCTGCATTTTTTAGTTAGAGACTAATCCTAGATACCCTTTGCTTGTATTTCATGTACAGGAAACCTATGGAAGCTGCATGACAGGTTGCTATGGTGATGTGACACAGTTTAACAATGATGAGTGCTCGTGGCTCCTGCAAGAGCTGTATAGATTGGAAGAGGAGGCTGATCAGAAACCCAAGAAATGGGAACAGCACTGGCACAAGCTCTCATACCCCTCCACAAAGAGAACAGTAAGAAATATTGACTTTCCTTACTGATTTAAATGCATTTCTTTCCTGAGAATTTAGGGGAAGATCGCCACGGTGTGCGCGTGTGGAAAAGTTTAGCCTAAATTTTTCAAGTTCGTCGTTTGTAATCAGTGTTAATCTTCTCCATCCTTAACCTTCCATGTTTCTTTATGATTTATTTTTATCTCTATGGTGTTTTTCTATCTTAGTAATAAAATACTCCATATATGGCCTCCTATGCAGACGCTTGTTGGGCTCGTCATGCAATCTTCCTCCCACATGGGAAAGGAAGATTGCGTGACGAGCCCAAAGAATGTGTGCGCAGGAGGCTACTTCCTATATGATGTTCTCTGATGTTCAGTAGTGATGGCTCTTGCATTTTACAAGAATTAATAAGCTTCCTTGTCAATTGTTTTTCCTTTGTGTAGCATTTTCCTGTCAACACCAGGTGGTTCAGTAGTCAGCGACTGATGCTTCACAAGAGAAGCACAATGGAGGTTATTCTTAAGGTATAATTCCTAATAGCTTCTTCCTTACTGTGGTACTCTTCTCTCACACTGACACAAAGTACTACTCAGGTCTATTCCCTGTTGGTCCTTGCAGTGTGCCTGTGCAAAATCAAAGTGTGCACTTCTGCGTGTTGTAACTGTTTGGTGTTTTTCATCACCAAACAACAGTTAAAATGATTAAAGCAATGTATATTTTTTGTTTTGTTTCAGGGTAAGCTTCAGGTGGAGGAACGTGGAGCCCAAGGCTTCTCCCAGCCACACAACTTTGTCCCCCACTTGTTTGTTCCTCCGTCAAATTGTGACCATTGTTATCAGATGATCATTGGGATTTTAAACAGAGGTGACTTCTCAGTCTTATTAATAAATCCACGAGTAACTTGTGTGATTGCCGCTCCTTTATGAGTGTAATTTAAGTCCAACTCTTGTCCATATTTACAGGCGCGAAGTGCACAGAGTGTGGCTACAACTGCCATGAACGATGCCAGCCCCAGGTCCCTTGGCAGTGTAAGAAGCGTGAACTTCCTGAGCAGCCTGGATCTGGTGTAACCAAGAGTACCTTGAGCCTGCCAAGCGAGGTCAGTAGTTGCTTTATAACTATTTTATAAGCCATTTTGTTTTGTTTATGAGGTAAATCATGAACTAACAAATATTGCTCTGCTATTTAGTTACTTACCTGCAATGTTATTTTAACTTTTTTTTTAACGCAGACTGACGCTGGACACACGAAGAAGCTTCATTGCGGCCATCTTTACAAGAGAGGGCATCTTTTACGCCAGTGGAAGGCCAGATGGTTTGTTCTGGACACACAAAGAAATCAGGTGCTTAGGATTGTTCTTGTATGTTCACACACAATGGTTTCATCCGCAGACTTGTATGCCTTAACTTTATATGCAGGTATGCTACAAATGGCTAGTTGATCTGTTGTCTTGAACATTGTAAGGTGGAACTGAGCAAAAGCCATGTCTTGAAGTCAGACTCTTACCCAGTCGCTACTTACGTTTTTTGAGGAGAAAAGATTGGAAACTAGGATAGATTAAGGCGCGCAGGGTGTCATGGGAGAACTCCCTGTGCGCTCCACTTGATCCAGACTGATTTCTCTTTGAAACAATCCAATCGGACTCGTAGATAGTGACTGGGTACGAGTCTGTTTTGCAGTTGTCCTTGTATTCACCATAGTATAAAATTGCAAATGGCTCGAGACACCGAACCCCTTCAGCAATTTCTAGACGAGGTAGATGATAATTAAATTCGTATTTTATTTTCATATTTAGCTCCGGTACTATGATGGAGAACATGACCAACACTTGCAGGGCTACGTCGACCTTGGAGAGATGATCGCAGTTCAGGCTCTCAACAACGTTCCGCCCGGTAAGAAAATATACTCAGAGCAAGCTTGTTTGTGTCCCTTATCTGGAGCCAGACCAAAGCTATGATTTTGCTTACAGCCATTTTCTTGAATAAAATGTTGACAAGAATAATAAACTCTCCCTTTTATTTTAGGTGCACCTAAAGGTTCAGAGAAAGGAGCATTTTTTGATGTGAGTTCAAGAACCAGGTTTTTCACTTATTGTTGGCAAAAAATTCTAGTAAGATTTTGTCCTTCTTACCAGGCAGATTTTTTGCTCTTTAGAACGTTTAGTCATTCGAAGATAATACAAAATGCAAACAATGTCTAGAGTCAGGGTGCTTATAATATTGTTCTTTAGGATTGATCTCTGAATATAAGTCAATAGGGTAAGTCTTGTGGTTAAGGCAGTGGCGAGCTTTTGGCCTCTGAGATCAGGGCGGGGGGTATAAGTCCACACTGGGCGAGGGGAATTTGAAAGCGGAAGTTTCACTCTGAAAATGCATCAAACGTTTTCTGTCCACACTACACCGGAGAAATTTAAAATCGCAACAATCACCGGTCATTTTGGAATTGTGTTTTAAAAAAACTCGGGCACTGACGGAAATCACTTTATTATCGCGAAGTCATTATTTTCAAAAAGCTCCGTTTTCAAAATGTTTTCCGTCCACACTAAAAACAAAAAGCTGGCGTTTTCAAATTCCTCCTGTTTGAGGAGCGTTTTCGTAAAGGCTCCGTTGTCGGTCCGGATTAGTGTGGACGGCAGGCCTAACCGTAGGAATACAGCTGCGTTTTCAAATTTCTCAGGCGTAGTGTACCCGGGGCCTAAACCAGTCTTTAATCTTTAATCTTTAATAATTATTTATACACGGTAAAAACATCAGGTAGAAAAAATTACATAATAATGACTAAAAATCCAAATCCAGGGGGGTAGTGGTGGTGGCAGATCATGAGGGTATAAGTTTGGGAAGAGTAGCTATTATCTTTTTGGAATTTTTTAGCGTTCTCACATACAGGCTATTGTGCATTATTTTGCAGCTTCGAACAACAAAGCGGGTCTACAATCTCATGTGTGAAAGTCGCCGTGAAGCCGAAGTGTGGGTGGAAAAGCTGCAGAACATGAATGTGTAAAAATGTTCAGTTATTAATGGCTACCAATGCTGCAAATATTTCTTTATTCGATCTCCAAAATGAAGTATATACTCACATCGATTGACAGCCAAGATACCGATGAACGACAGTTGAAGAAATGTGCAAGAGAACATTGAGTGCTAAAGTAATAGAGAACAGTTACCTCGACAAGTTAGCAGAACTTTAAGTTAAAAATTAGTGGCGTTTAAACTTCTTTTTTTCATTATTTGAAGTAGAACTGTTCTAGATGCCTCACCCACCCCTCTCCCAAGAGACATAATGATGACGTAGCTCTTCAGAGATGTCTCTGTGATTGGCTGTTAATCGCGCGCGTAATATCGTAACTAAGCAACAACCCATCAAGCGCACCACATGCTTGTCTGTTGTGCACGTCATCACTATGGCCAGAATGTCGCGGCTCGAAACTCGAATGTCGGTATCGGTCCCGTTTCTCGAAAGCCCCGAAAACTTTTCGGGCCGGCAAAGCCATTTTTATTTCATCTGTATTTAAAAACGATAAGTGTATATGCCTGCAACGTCTTGTATGAAGGGAACCTCTATTCATTTTAAGATTATGCGAGTAAAGCAGCTCTGCAATCATAAGGTTTGAGACTGTGCTATCATGGCTTTCCGGGTGCAAAAACCTTTAAGGACCTTCGAGAAAAGGGTCCCAGCTGGAGTGAAGAATAAAGCTCCTGAAGAAAGATGTCAGGTTTTTTTTTCCATTAGCAGGCTGAAGGACGTCACATGGGAACATTCAGAGCAAGCATTTTTGTTTTTATCTTAATTGTAAGTTGTACTTTTATACATTCGTCAGAAATGAAATGAATTGTCAATCTCCATCATTTTATTAGTTAATTTATGCAGGCTGTATTTTTCATGTACACAGCTGTGTTTGTCTTCATTTCATTTTTGATCTTGGTGTTCTCACGCCTGTAGCAATGACTAATATAAAATTCATTTTAATCAGATTACGTGCAAGATGTACAGTTTTGTTGACAATCCGATAAGATTTTACTGGTGTATTGTATGTAAAGATTGTTTTGGCATTTTTCGTTCTTATGCTGTCGAAACGTTTGACATGCACAATGTTGTGACTGCTTCGGGAAACACACTCCATGATATTTTGTGTTTTGAATTCGTCTTCGAGATTTCGAAATGAAATGTTTTGTTTGGTTTCGAGATAAATTTAATACCACTGGTCACAGTATGGCTTAAACTGATGACTGAGAGTATACGTAGGTCAGAAATAGATTTTTTAGACTGTTAATGTAGTTAATGAAGCTTTATAAAATATAAATACCTAATGAATTTTTAATGTTGTGAGATATTTTAACTCAGATGACTTTAAGTTCATTATTTATGCCATTGTGGTATGCCTTCCACTAGCCGCTAGCAAATTCCATTTTGTTTCTCTTGCGTGGTGGCAGATTGCTATCTAGGTCGTTACTTCACTACCAAAGAGTTACAAAATGCAGTTTGCTTGCTCTTAACCCTTTTCCTCGTAGCAAAATCTTAGACACAAACCTTTTGTCATGTAATCGGTTCCAGCTTTCGAGTCTGTGGATGAATCCACAACGTGTGAGCAAAGTGGTCCAAGCTTTCAAGGATGTGAATGAAGCGTTACTGTGTTACCATTCAACTGAGAGTATTTGGGTTGCTTTTTCTCACCAACCGGTAAAAAGATCTTCTTTGGTAACTGTAGGAGGGAAAGGGTTAAAACTAGTAATCATAATTTACTAGAAGAGTGTGTTCGAAATGAAACAGCCTCCTTTCATGCCTGATTATCCATGTTATCCTGTTGCATAATTTACTCTTAATTATATTTAAAACTAACATCGTTTCAACCAGTAATTGGGTTCACATGAGTATGCCTTATCTGTAACTGAAACTTCACCAAGCAGTAGGATTTCAAATCGCAGGCACTACGAGACTGCCATCTCCAGATAATGTTATGATGATGATATTCGACAGCTGATAAATGGCTGTTGATGGGGCTCATTTCTTCAGCCCTGGTTCTCTTTGAAAAATTCTTGGAGTTGTTTTTCCCTTGACTTGTATTAGTTTACGGGTAACACTGAACGCTCTGATATGTGTATGTAGAAAAATTCATTTGCTGCAAGTTTTTTATAGTTTCAGACCTATGCAAGAATAATTGTACTGAAATAGTCGTTTTAGATTTGAATTTCTTCAGGAGAGTAGAAAGCTTCTCGACGGCATGGCTTTCGATTGCATTGCAGATGGTTCATGTAAAAAAGAATGGTAAATTATTTTTATTTCTTGGGAGTAATGTATTTTGTAAACTAGCAAATCTTTACTTTGCATTAGTCAGATTAATAAAGCCTGTAATAGTCTCACGTGCGGCTTGGTTGTTTTGTTCTGTTTGAATTTACGTCAGTTTTGCTATAAACCTGAGACCAGTTGGTCAAAGAATGTAGAGCTATCCAAGGGATAAAACCGCGGAAGAACCAATTTCGTTTCTAGAACCCTCGTTACCTTTAAGTAAGATGAGTATACAAACGGTAATATATGAAGTACTTACCCAAGGATAACGAGGGACCATGGCTAAAAACTTTAGAGGGATTACCTTGGGTACAAGGCGTCTATAGGAAGGACCTTAATCTTCTCTTGGTATGATTTGATCATCTCACTGTAGATATATCAGCATGGGCCAGGTCAGGCCTGATCGAGTTGCACTCGTAATGTGATACGAAATAGTGTAACCCTAAGCCCTGGGCTTATATAACTTCACAAGGGCTTATAAACCGGGAGAAGGAGCTTATATCTGGGGAGGCATATAAGCGGAATGAAAAAGATGTTTCGGAGCGAGAAAAAACGTATCTGAGAAACGAATTAAAGCTAACATACCATTACCTTTAGAACTATTACCCTATCAGCCTAACTTTTGATTCAAAATTTTATTGAACACACTTAAATACATTAGATGGGCTTATATCTGGGGGGGGAGGGGGGGCTTATATCAGGGGGACTTTTATCCGTAATAATATCTTTGACAGCAAATAGAAGGGCTTATATCCAGGGGGCCTTATAACTGGGGGGGGGGGGGGGGGGCTTTAATGAGGGATTTTAAGGTGCGCATGTAAGAACCTTTTTATCATTATCATCATTTAACGTTTTTTACCCCTCACAAGACCACAACTCAAAATACTATAACATCAAGTTGTCTGAGATTTTATTCCTGCTCGCACCATGTGCGTAGAACCCGTTTTCCTCGACAGTCGCTGCCTAGTTACATGGTAACTAAGGTAATGTGTAAGTATAACTGGTAATATTTCAACAAAAGCGTGAATCTCTCACTAGAATAATCTGCTTCAAGGAAATTCGTGTAACTTGAAACATTTCCAGAACCTGCCCTGGATTAAAATTCTTGATTGCTGCATCAAGGTGAAAACATGGTTTTCGGAAGAGAGATCTTTTCCCTCAATAAACGCCATATACAAAGCAGTTGAAATGCGTCAATATCTTACAAGTTGCTTAGAAAAATATTTACAGTTAGAGTATTTAACTACCAACTCGAGTGTTGTTGGTCAGATGTATAGGAACTTTCATTGAAAATCAACAAAACTTATCATGGAGTGTTGATTTAATTAACCATCAGGTGGTTTCCCCTAGCCTGAAAACTAGAGATGGAGGATGGAGGGATGGAGTGCAGGGGTGGGAGAAGGGGGACTAGGAGAGGAGTCCCTTTTTACCTTACCCCTCCCCTGCAATGCAGGTTAGTGTTCCCCTGGGACTTGTGCCTTTGATAATAACACATTACAACACCTGTCGGAGACACCCCATGTACAAACAAGTTGGGTAACAAACTATGGGTGAGTCAGCTTGAGAAACACATCACCTTGTTCCCTGCTCAAGGACGGGTGGATCTAGGAGGAGGGTGCAGAAGGTGTGCAATCCCTCCTTCCTGAGATGAAGCCTTCTTCTTTGTATTTGCTTTTAAAATTTGTTTCCCTCACCAGTCAGTTATGCTATTCACTAGTGGTGCACCCTCCTAAAAAAGACAATCCTGGATCCGCCCCTGTCAAGTTGTTTTCAAGTACCAAACTGGGAAACTTCACGCTGATGATGTTACACTTAAAAATTATTGTCCTGGTTCCAGGACAATTCCTTTCCTTCTCCTTCAACAAGAAAATAAAGATCCAAGATGAGGAGTTGTAGATTGCAGCCACATGGAATTTTCAACCACACTGTTGTTAGATAACAGAGCAGAACTTAGGCTTGCAATGCGCATGATTAAAATATACATTAGATTAATATCCGACTCAAAACATTAGTTGGAACAGGCCAAGTTTTCACTTTGATGCAGCACACCTGATTATTATGTACACACAATATTCCAAATAACTTATTAAGTAACTTTCCTTCACAATCTTGTGTAATAACTTGTAACATCTCTCTGCTTGTGGATTAAATATCTATAGAAGAATTTCATAAAATCCCTCAATAACAATTCTGTACAATTATTTTTGATAAATACTTTGAAATAATTTCTCAAATTGAAGACATTTTCATGCTCAATATTGCCTGTCTAAAAAGACATAAGATAATTTTTTTTATATAATTTGATAATTGTCCCAATTTTAATAAGGGCCCATGCAGTAAAACTGAAAAATAAAACATTTCTTTATGCCAAGATTCCTGGCAAATAAATTGAGATTTCCTTAAATCCCCACTTGCTTTGGTGGCAAAATAAATGCTCAAATCAGACTGCAAAACACTATCCAAAGCACTAGCAATCCCTTGTTTCCCTTCAAAGAATGGTGAAAATAACATTAATAATATTCCAAGATCCCATCTCTAACCAGCTTCCTATTTCAGCCATCCTTTTCCATTCCCATTCCTTTGAACAACAAATATTCCACTTTTATGGAACTGTTTAGCACCAACGACAAGGTACTATTAATAGCACAATCTTATCCAACTTCGCTGATGGAAGTAAATGGTTTAAGGTAGTAAGGTGATGTTTGAATGATCACTCCTTCTCATCCTTCACATTGTCACCACCAGTCTTGTACTCTTTACAACCAGAAATCCCCAAGTCATCCATAAATGAATCACGGACATGCAATCACCAATGATGATTTCAATTGTCTAGTTTCTTGAATACATAATTTCTTTCCATTCTATGTCACCAACAGCTCATTCTTGATCCCTTGTCCTGCAAGGGATGTGTCAAAACTAAACTAAACATCAAATACTTGCACGTCTCTCAACTGGCCTGGTATGTCCCACTCATTCTGGACTTGCTGATTGATGTCAATTAAGAAAGACTCCTCAAAACACAATCTTGGTAGTCTTGCCTTGTTTAAACCATGTCATTGATAATTACAATTCATGAAGCATGTTCTTGAGACAGTCAATCCCATGACTGCATTATGCATTAAATAATAATCCACACATGTACATTAAAATACTGAAATAAATAGCATCTTGCCAATGGGCACCTTGAATAATCTTGTAGGCGATAAATATTGATGTCTATTGAATTATCCACAGTCCATACTTGATAAATGACTAACAGACTAGACTTGTAATATAATATCATCTTCCCATGACCAGCATGAAGGAATTATATGATGCAACTGTTGTATGTTAATATTCACCACGGATTATTCATCAAAGATTGCTTCAAGGGCTATGTCACGTGTATCATCATCACTGCCTGTATATGTTGTCCAATAATGATGAAGTGTATGGTATACAAGTTCATACTGTAAATCTGTTTCCACCATTCCGCCCCTACAGATTTATAGAAATAAAAGTTAGTGTATGTTGCAGTTAATTGTACACTAAGAAATAGTTTCTACATCTGCAACTTGATGTAACCTAGAATCCTAGGGGAGATACTCCCCTCAAAAAACTGGTTGGTAGCATGTGACAATCTTCATGAAACCCTGACACTATTTCTTATAAAGCTGTTACATTTAAACAGATATTAATAACGCAGGAGAATATGAAGTTGTACAGGCACAGGTACAGTACTGACCTGTCTATTCTCATAAGGCTTACTATCTTGAGAATGTCCACAAGTCCTTCTCTCTAGTGGTGAAAGGAAAATGTTCACATTTCAGTGTACATGGTTGTAAGGACTGTTATCACCTTGTGTTACTGAAATAGCATACCTTCAACAAACAATTCAATTACCTTGTTACACGAAGTCTTTGTGACACGTTTACACACAATTTATTTCCTTGGCAAAGTTACGTTAACTAATAACATGTCCTTGAATTTAGCAAACCAACTTTATCAAAGGTACAATAATGTCAAAATTAAAAAAGAAAAACAATAGTGGGTCTATATGTCAACAGTAACATGTGAGTCACTTAATTTTCGCATAATGTTATGTTCGTGACACTTATTGTTTGCGTCACTTTCATTATGCCTTTTTTAAATCGCGAAATTTGCGAAATTAACAAGCTGCAAAAATTTCATGTAATAAGGTACCTGAGTTAATTACCAATAAGAAGAGCCACTTTTTCTATTCTTTGGAGCACGACAAGAAAGAAAGCCAAAGAGCGAGATCACACTACTGTTCGGTATTTTCCAACAAATTAGCTGGCGCAACAATAAAGTACAGCTTGTCAAACCCTTCAGATTTTACTTTAAAAAAACCTGATTTGACAGAATCCATAATGACACTTAAAACCCCAAACCCCAAAACATACCTTTATTTGCTCAATTCCTATACTAGCTGCAATGAAACAACCTGTTCTTCCAACCCCAGCACTGTAAGAAATAATATTCTCAGATTAAAATTAGTTTGTAATCCTCTGAAAGAAAAGAGATGGTAGTTGTACATTTTACCACAATACCATGCAAACCTTACACAGCCCATAAAGTACAAGCAAAGCCATATTTTTGCAATATTCATCCCTGCACTAACAACATTGTGTGTACATGCTAGGTTTGAAGATTTTAGTATTTTTCTGTAAGTTTTTAAGAGCACTGTTTAAGTTCTCATGCACTGAAAAATATGGTTAAATGCACCACTCACTCAAAATTCTCATTACCTTCTTTTAAAAGAAAGTCATTTACCCTGCGTAGCAAATGTTTCCATATGAATCAAAATGAAGAGGTTTTCCTCTCAGCTGCATTCTTGAGCGCCTGTGAGCAGGAACCTCCTTATTTGTGTGAGTCAAAATGTTTGCTTTGCAGGCTAGATAAGCATGAAATTAGTGACATCAACACGTGATTACCAACCTGCAATGTACAACAACAGGGCCTTTTTTTACATCTTCTCTTTCTTGAGCGATATGCACTTCCTCTACTAATCTTAAAAATTGTCTTGGGGAGTCTGGGACACCATGGTCAGGCCAGGCAGTGTACCAGTAGTGGTAAATTCTTCGTGGAGCTTCTAGGGACTGTAAAGGATTAAAGTACAACAAGTTTTTAGTATTTGTAACAGGTTTGCCCAAAATAACACCGTCCATTAGCCTTTCCACAAAAATAGCCATCATGGTAAAAGAGGAGCAATTTGAACTTACCTGTGAATGACTGATGTATAAAGACGTTATCTGATAACCGTCTCGTCCAATTGCAGAGTCAAATGTGACAACTATGTCTCCATACTTCTCTTGCATTCTAAATGTTGGGTCTGGCCAGTAACGCTCACATTTTGTCTGACAAGAGAGGGTAATTTTGTTAAAAAGATTCTTCATATTAAGTTATTTCTGTTTACAAGGTCCAATGTCTGATAATTATTGTAAACAAAGGGATTACAGTAGAACTCCGATTTTTCAAACAACCTAGGAGAAAGCAATGGAAAAATTGGGAAGTTTTAAAACTCAAGGGTAATTTTTCCAAACTTTTTTCCATGAGGAGCTGAAGACTATTTGAAATGATCTAAGGTTTAAAAAAATTTGAATTCCATTTCAAGACAGTATAATTTATTAAGTTAATCACACCTCATTCCTTTCTTTAAGCTTTGTAATCATAACAATTATCGGGCAGTGATGATGCCATATCATCCTCCAGAAATCTTTGGCTGTAACTGATAATGGACCTGGAAGAGAAACAGTAACAGTACAGAGGAATACATAGTCTGCATTCAAGCCAAGTGACCCATCATGAAGAGACTGGAATATTTCTACTCTCTCCTGGATGCTAGTCCATTGCAGGGTCTGACCCAGCTATGCTAGTATTCATTCATAGTAAATGACCCCAGCCAAGGCTCAAACCTGGACTGCTTGATCCAGGGTCCAGCACACTAACCATGAAGCCACCAAACAATAACATACTAAAATTAGTACCATATATTACCCAAAATACTCTTACTACAAACTAAGAAACTTTTTCTCAGGAAGACAGATCCAAGCATGTCCTAAAGCTTCTCATGATCTCAAGTTCTCCGTTTTACAATTAAAAAACAAATTTAACTAAGATTGAGTGATGCATGTTTACCTTGGGTTGCTATGTAAGTATGTTTTCGACCCTCATAACCCTGAAATTGAATTAAAAATATAATGAGAATAGGAAAAACTCTGCTTGACTAGTATGAGCTTGTTCCAAGCCAATTGCTACAGTCTAACCTCTGTATCAACACAATTATTAAAAACTGGATCACTGCAATCTGAGAGTTTTCATTGGCTTAGCCATCATGGGTTATGAGGCATTATACCATGCTCTACAAATATGATAAGCGTAACCATGATTTTTTGGATGAAGTCTAGTTTTCTATATTTTGGGCGCGTTTTCAATAAAACAATTATTTCACTCGTGCTTGTTGGATATGGGATGATTTTAGCCAACTCGGTGCTACATGCCTTGTTGGTTATCTACCATCTCATATCCAATGCATGCCCAAGGAATAATTGTTAGTTATAGCCCTGCATAGTCAAATTATTGTTCAATCCTCCAACTTACCCTCAAAAAATTTGCATTAATGTACTTAGATAAAGGATCTCCAGGTATTTCTGGTAAATTCACTCTAGTCCTAGCATCTGGAAGAAAACATGTTTAGGGTGAGACAGAAAATAACAGGTTGCACATTCACCAAGTTACAGGCTGGTACTCAGCCATGATACAGCACTTGAAACTTACTTGGTAAAATAAATGGATATCTGTTTCTGTAGCTTGAACCAGGTAGCCTCTCCTCGGGAGGGGGGTGATTCATGGGCATTTCCTAAACAAATGAGGAAAGCACAATCATTGGTCAAATCGTCTGATGGCAGTAAAATGTTAATTGAAAGCAAAACATTCATTCAAAGAAACATTTACATTGCCTGATACAAGCATTTGAGAGAGTTTCGAGGAACCTGACAATTTGCACGAGCCCATTGATAAGCAAGGGTTCAAAGAAGGTTTCCAAGATCTCCCAAACCAGTCTGACACCAACCATTTTGTCATACAGTATCAATTTTAACTCACCCAGAATTCTGCATTAAGTTGCTTGGCATTATTTACACAGTCTTCTAATTCATTGCAAGTCAAGGGTCTGGATTTAGAAGCAAGCTTTTCCTCTGTGGGGCTGTAAATATACAATATTTACAACATTTAAATACAGCATTCATCCCAAACTATCATATTTTAGAAAGTTCTAGAGTACAACCACAAACATTCCAGAGGAAGATACAACTTAAGCTAAGATCGCTTGGTCAGGCTTTTCTAAATTTACAAAATACAATAACTATAAAACAACTTTATATATATATATGTTATAATACTCATGTAAATTAACTCTGTAAATAGTGCACAATAATAGAGAAGTTAAAGTTATGTTTGAAGTTACAACACCCTGTGCCCTAGAACAGTCAATTCTACCCCAGAAAAGCACTTTCACTTCTATCTCAGAAGCAATTGTCATTATGACAAGAACAAAACTTTCATACAGTTATTACTCTTTACTAAATGCCTTCCAAACCTTTCTAGAATACTTGGGGCAGAAGAACTGGTTCCTAGTTCAGTCGAGGATGATCTGAGATCAAGAACTAGCGAAGCTTTTGAGCCACGCCTGAAAATCAAAGCAAGGTTATTAAATCTACAGTTTAAGTTTGTAGGAGTTCCTCAGACACGTCTTCAAAATAATCACAATAAAAACTTTACATCAATAATGCTTCACCAATGAGAGTGGGACCAACAACTACTTTCTCCTTGCAATGTCTAATGTTTCAAGCAGATGAGTCATGAAAATAAAGAAACGTCATCATCATCATTGTGTTGTACCATTAAATTTTGGATCAAAAAGAAATTTATGCCAACCAGATGGAAAAATTCACATGTCGAACCTGTCTGATAGTGAGAGCTGAGAACCTTTCCACTTCCTTGGTTTGGGAGGCAAACTGTACACTCTCCCTGGGTCTGGCTGGATCATACTTGCTGACACAGCATTTATGGGGTCAATAGCAGGATAAAGGAGCTTCTCTGGGTCATGGTGTTTTGCACGGTGTTCTTCCTCAGCTCTGGCCTCCAGATGACGCCGACAAAACAGCTATTATAAAGACAGGAATTAGCAACAGTATACTAACAACCTGGCTGAAGAAATATTGAACATCAACCAATAAAATTAATAATAGTACAGCAACTCAGGTACACTGCAACTAAGTTCTAGTTAATTGATTACACTGGCTGCCTACTATATATGTGAAAAGGTAGCTTAGTCCTGTATGTCCCCAAAAGAAAAGCAGAAGTAAAATATATGGCTGTTCCACAATGTTATCTCATAGCAGAGCTAACTGCAAACTGACTTACAGTGAGATCTGAAAAAATGTTTGACATAAGGGTGGGTATGTTGTGACTTACCAAGCAAACAATAGCCAGGAATATGAGAATAACAGTCACACCAGCCACCACTGCTACCGGAAACCACATTTCTTGATAAACTGCAAGGTCTATCTCAGGGGTGTCCTGCAAAGAATGAAAAAAGTTTTCATCACAAATCCAGCAACATACTTTACTGATTAGCCACTGTGTCCTGACTAAATAAAGTTGAGTTTTCTCTCAGTTGACTCCCGAAAACTCAAACCCTCACTACCTCAAACCTCACGGTAACTGAAACCAAAATTGATAACCCCTGGATTTCTGTCATACATTGATTGTAATTTTACTTTTGGTAACTCCAACCCTCAACAACTTGAACCTGCTGCCACTAGCGCAAAGCAATTTTTGTTTCCCTTTCACACATTTTCTAAGGTAAAGTCTGCATGCGAGCCAAGTGGCCCATCAAGCTGGAGCTTATCCCGGTTCCCGTAGCATGAAGCGACTAGGAGTATTTCTACTCCCCCCTGGATGGGATGCTAGTCCATCACAGGGTTACCCCCAGCATTAAGTTCGCCGGTACCCATTTATACACCTGGGTGGAGAGAGGCACTGTGAGAGTAAAGTGTCTTGCCCAAGAACAAGATCCGGAGACGAGCCCACAAACCATGAGGCCACCGCACCTCCCTAAACATTTTCTAAAATATAACTTTAACCTTGATAACTCACACCATGTTTGTCAATATGTGACAACTAAAAACAATCAGTTCTGTAGTCCAAAACATTGAACCTATTTCTCTAAAAATTTAACTGAATAAACTCTGTAGCAGTAGGCTGACATTTTTTTCCTCTGAAACCTGCAACATTTGTAGTGCTTGCACTTCTCCTGCTGCTTTGCTTTCTTTTGTTTCCCATAACATTTACACCAGTCATTTGGTCTCAACTCATGAAAACTCAAAAGACAAGGCTTCATCAATTTCTCCTGAAAGTTTGAGTTATCGGGAGTTGACTGTTTTCACCTCACTACTTTTTAAAGATACTGATGTTCATTTGAGATGCAGACCTCAAAAACAGGCCAGAGATGTTCATTTCGATAAATTCCAACCTTCTAGACCAACACTAGCATTTATTTCAACCTGGCATTTAAACAATATAGTGATAATTCAACGGAATATGAAATGATAACTCATGTACCTTGACACCATATGCAGTGATGTTATACTCCTGCAGGAATGGCTGCATGGCCGGGCTGTCTAGGGTTTGGATCATTTTATTGGCAGGAATAAAAACATTAGGTTCCCACTCAGACCCCATGGCCTTAACCATGTCTTTTTCACAGTACAGTTCAACTTGGATCTTCCTGAGAGATATCTGTAAAAATCAACCGTCAAGTTTCAGAATAATGTTTTGACTGCAGTTCAAAATACATCACAAGACTGCATGCTACGGGTAAACTGTATCTTCAATCAGAAAAGACAGCAGCAAAGGAAGGAAGGAAGGAATGAATGAAGAGAATAAATTAACCAACAGACAAACAGACAGACAGACAAACGAACACTCAGACAGACTTGTAAACAAACAAATAGACAGAGGTCAAAAGGACAGATGGACAAATGAGGGAGCAAACAACACAAAGAAAGCTTTAGGGACAAAGATAAAAAAAGAAGAAATAAGGAAAAGAAGAAACAGAGAAAAGAAAGCAGGTGACTGGAACTCAAAAGTAAGTATCAACTTGTTTTTCCATACAACAATTAAGTGGTCTACGAAGGTTGAAGAAAATTCTTATAGGATTCTCAGTGAGCAATGTCAATGGCCTAAGTTTAAATCATTTTTTCAAACCAGTCTGTACATGAATAATCCTGCTAGTCTTTAGGTTCTGTACTCACAGGGAAGACATGAAGGATTACACAGCCTTGCTCATGAAGACCTAGGCTTTTTGAAAGGTGAGATGTAAATCGTGTCCGTGAAGTTTCACTGAAGTTCTTGGACCCAGTGGCAAGATTCTGAAAGATGAATGCGGCAAAAATATAAATTACCTTATTTGTAACTACCCACATGCATTTCAGTTATCTTTATGAGAATCAAAAAAAACCTAACTTCACAAAGGACAGTAACTGTTGCGACTCATTGCGACTCAAGCAACTTTACCAGTTATTAAATTTGTACATGAATCTCAATAAGGAATATACAATCATATACAGGCTTTTAAAGGTAACTTTTCTTCCAGTTAGAAGATTGGGGAAACATCAAAAAACACAATCATATAACTGTCTTTAAAACATACACCTTGTGTTAAATTTGACAGGGTGTCAATAAACAAATTATTTATGCCCTGTCTCATAATTGTAGAGATTTTGGGATTAAGTAAAAATTAATGCTGCAGTCAGTTACATTCGTTTTCGGATTTCTCAAGAGACAAACTACTCACTTATTGTAAGGTTTTTTCATTGACTAAGAATTATTTAAAAACCTAGGTAAATTTCATTATCTTAATTTCCAGCTGATGCAAGACCCTTGTGGAAAAACCCTGACACATAATAAACTGGCGCTACGCTAGACAAGAATCTAATGCTCAAAACTCATGCAAACAACAACTGTAAGAAAGCGACTTAAGCTACAAGAAGAATATGAAAATAACTGTCTAAAGAAAACATCAAGCTCCAAGTCAACGTACTAAATACTTCATGATGTTTTGTACATTACTGCAATAGTCGTCTCTATGGCATTCCCAAATATAAAGAGGATAAACTGAAACACTACAGCACATCTACTCACTAGAATGAAACCCCATAAACAAACTACTCTGGCTTCCTATTGAATCAAGAATAATATTTAAAATCCTTCTTGTGGCCTGCAAGATCCCGTATGGACTATCTTCTGTTTATCCAGAATATACAAAAATATTATCTGCTGTGGAATCTATGATCTTCTTCCTACCACCTGCTCAAGATCACCAAAATAGAGACTCGTTCTTAAATGGACACCAGGCATTTCCGTAGGCTGCTCCCATTTTGAGGAACTCACTACTGTACTATTAATATTAAATCTGCAAACTCCTTAGATAAGAGTCCTTTAAAGTTTTACTTAAAACTATTTTTTCTAAGCAATGTCATGAGAACTAATATTTTAGTATTTCTAACTAGTTGAAACTCTTAATTGAACATGTAGTGAGCATGTACATGTACATGTATGTGTAGTGGGCATTTTGGGTTAGTTCTATTTTCAAAGATCTACCTATTTCTTAATTTTTTTAAGTCTGTATAAAGTACACTGACATAGTTAAATGTGCTCAAAAAACAAGATTATTATAGAGCATGGCAGAAAGAGCTAAAACGCTTCGACAAATTGACTTTATGTCCTCAAACAAACCTAAAGCAAACTCACAGTGACAAATAAACAATAAAAATATGACAAAAATGGAATGGTCTAACAGACTGGAAAGGATGTAGCAGGACAGCTGAACCTGTCATGTGACAAATCAGATCTGCACCACTAACAGCAGCCAAAGGGCTTTTTTTGCAAAAAAAAAAAAAAAAAAAAAAAAAATATATATATATAACAGTACTGTCTGCAGTTAGATAAAGCTCGCTGACATACAAAGCTCTGCTTTCATGTCCAGTTTGAGCACTCTACTGGGATGAGTCGTTGCTGTTGCGATTGCGCATGCTCACTAGCTCGCTAGTTTGAGCACTCTGGTAATGGCTTAGATACTACCACATGTGTAGTATTTGGGGCGGCTTTTTAAGCTTAGCCTCCATCCTAGTCTTCAGCACTGCACTGATGAGGCCCAGAAGGCCGAAACAGTACTGTCTGCAGTTAGTTAGTTAGTTAGTTAGTTAGTTAGTTATATATATTTATTTATTTATTTCCTAGTATACAAACCTAAAATAATGAAGGATTGCTGTTTTTCAGAAGAATTTTTATAATCTCTAATCTCAGCGTACTGGGTTGTGTTAATAAAATGGTTGAATAAAATTTTAATTTAGGTCTCATCACCCAAATTTGATGTATGGTTAGATTTTATCACCAAACTTTTAACAAAACATGATTGCTCTATTTTTGTTCCAAGGCAAGACAAATTTAGCACTGTCAGTGTTTTTGCATAACTTATACACATGTAGATTCTCTACTTGTAAATTCTGCCTAGCAAAAGAGGTTATTGCATTTAAATATTGATGGTCAATGACGAGATGCTAAGAATCTAAAAATAGTCAGATATGACTATCCAATGTTTGATTGTTGCCCTCCACAAAGCTATCATTGCTGGAGATTATGAAGCACATACATTTTTATGATATAACATTCTCACCCACCACGTAAGACTACCATAAAAATTAACAAATCTGATTCTGAAGCTGCTTCTGTCCCTGTCATATTGTATTTTTATATTGGCTGAAGATGAATTGATATTGTTGACAAAACTGTTCCAATTTCCACCAAGAAAATCATCAACATAATATGCTATTCTTTCTTGTCAACAATAATTCTTGATTTGTTTTCTTCTAAACAAAGCCTCTTATTGGCTGTTGGAATTATTGACAACATTGAAACATGGAAAGTGAGAAACTACATTATTTACTGTAGAAGCTCTTTCACTAATGTTCTTGGTGGATTGAGATGGGAGAAAATTCACTCTATATTTTTCAGGGGATAAAAGAATTGAAGACAAGGATAAGAAATCCAACAATTATAGACAATTTTCCTCGACTTCAAAACTCAAAACTTTGAAAATGTTTCCGTTAACACTAAATTAATTCAAACCACACACAGGCTATTTTATTGCAGGTGTACTTCTCAAAGAAAACTGTTATCACAAAACTACTCTAATGTCTTAAAACTGCGTGTCTTTACGTTAGAAACTTGAAACTAAACGACACAAGACATGAAAAAAGTGAAACTTCAAACCGGAAAAACTTGGTGGCTTTCATCAAAAGAGATTCCTTCCTGCCCTAAATTTTGTTTAGACATTTAGTAACAGGTGCACAGGAATATCTCTATTTCCAACCTACAAATTTTTGTATGTTAATAAGGCCTTATCGTTAGGGAACAATCCGCTAGATATAAAACTTGAAATATGACGGAAACATCAAGCGTTTTTCTACCGGCTTAAACAGGTTTCATATTTTACGGTCCTCAGGTTTCGCCGATTGATCCATCTTTCCCTCCTCGATCGAGGTCCGTTGACACTAATCGAAATCCACCGCAAGAAAACCAGGAAAATATTTTTGCAGCGAATCGTCGACAATGCTGCACATCCGCTAGTTATTGTTTGTGTGGGAAGGTTTAATGAAACATGTCACGGAAATGATTGTTCAGCGAATCAAACCCATTAAAATGGAAATCACCAAAGAAGTGGCGCGCGATGATCCGATGAACATAATTACTGGGTCAGATAATGCAAGATCGAAAGATCACGCAAAAAAAAATGAAAAACGTTTCTGCGCGCGAAAGCGATGTGACCTTATTCAAGTCTGACTTACAGAACTTCAATTAACGGTTCTTGTCGAAAAAAAGCCCTGACATACAAATAAAAATCTGGCTCTAAAAGCCCTCAAACCTACACATTTTATGAAGTTTGTTCGAGGTAGAGCCCTAAAAAGTTTGGCAGGGACAGAACACCCAGCTGTCGACATTCGCAAGTTCGAAAGAACCGCTATCAAACATATCAAATTGAGTTCAACGCTGCCGTTCAATTCATTGTTTCTTTTCATCCACATCAGCCGATTCTAGTCAACGAGTAAAGTTGTTTAGCAACAGACGATTATTATAATTCGCTCGGGAAAACAAAATCACAACAGAAACTGTAACGGAGATAAGCTTTATATGAAAGTACAACTGTCCGATAGCTACAAAATGTGTTCTCGGCTGCCACAAACAAACAAAAAAATCCGCCACGATTCCGGATGCACTAATGAAACTCCCGCCGACGCGAATAAAACAGGAATAAAGGCAACTCACCAACACTAAAATATATATTTCCGGCAGGTCTTTACGACCCGTGGTAAGGTTGCTGCTTTGCCGAGCTGTAGAAGTGGCGATTTTGGCTTCCTTGAAGTGGGAAATTCCTCGCTTAAAATCCATCTGAATATTTTTCCCTTCATCATGATCCTTCACTTGAATTTTTTCTCTAATATTTGACGGCTTTCCCTGCTCTTCAACATGGGAAAATCTTGTAGTACGGCTGCCGTACGAACCAGCGTACGCAGTCCGAACAGCTGATGAAGTTAGTTAGAAACAAACATTAGACGTTCAAATCCCAGCAAAAAAATGTTGTCAGCGATCGTAACGACATAAAATCAAAGAATAAACAATGAAGAACCTTCTGATGTTCCGCTGTGCGTGGTTCTCGCTTCAGAAGACGTCAAAATCCACAAAAGCCATATAAATTCGAAGAACCAAACCACCATTTTCCCTCCATCACACTCGCTCTGCTTCCGACTTCAGAAAAATACTGTTACGGCGCATGTACAATGTTTAGTCACGTGACAGGACATGAAAAATTACGCGCTCTCCTCTTCGATCAGCTGAAGAACGGAAAAATATAATTAAAAAAAAAAGTCAAAAGCAATGCAAACTAGATCCATTGTTTCATATGGGATAACGCGACGAGATCAAAATACATAGCCATCGTCTTCACTAAAAAAACCGAGCTTAGAAAAATCTGAAAGCAGACAAGCCGGATCGCTCGACAAAATTTTAGTTTTCAATGACTAACTTCACGCTATACAAACAATTTTTGTTCAACAAATGTGAATAATTCTGATAATTCCGCGGTGGTCAAGGTATTATCGTATGGCTAGAGTTACCGAAAGCCAATTTATTGAGCGGAAAAATAAAACCGTCATTATCATATCAACAGGGGTGTAGAGGGTGATGGGCATTTTATGACGTTACATGTATTAGTAATATACGTATCTACAGAGATACCGACCTGAAATAATTCGACAGGAGAAATGCATGGTGTCGCTGTGATTTATGACTTTTATAATAGGTCCGCTACACGTGCTAAGAAGATAGCTATACGAATCAAACGGCAAATAAGCGTAAAACCCTAAACTAACCCTTGTTTTCAAAAATCCTTTTTTTTTTTTTTCAGGCTTCAAGACATAATTAACGCTTCTGCTTCATGAATCAAAAATTCCATACGACGAAAATCTGCGGCAGGGTCTACAACAAACATAAGATAATTGGTTTAGCGAAAAAATTGACGACAACCCAAAAGGATAATTCAGAAAGTCTAGACAGACGGCAGATTTTCATGTTTGATTTGCAAAAGCTCCGCAGTCGAGAGAGCAGCGGAAATCGAGCCTTCCTCCATGAATCGGCAGTTTTTGTAACGTCAGCCGTCATGTTCGTGTTTTATCCCACTACTGTTTATGTGTAACCAACAAAGTTTAGACAATGCCACAATTGCTGAGGGACTCGACAGTTGTGAACAATGTCCATAACCTGACTCTAAACTTGTGTTGCAAGCTTTTGACAAAGGGGAACGTCTTCATGCACGCACAAGTCAAACAGTGAAAGCGAGCGCAAGACAAAGAAAAATTGTTAATTAGGTTCGAGAAATATTCTTTTTTAAAACTTGCATTGTTTTATCATCACCCCTTGGGGCCGCAAATTGTTTTTGTTCCACGATGTTGCTTTGTTTGTAATCGCGGTAAAGATAGAACTGATGCGATCCGTTACATCTCATTTGTCTTAAGCCTTGACCAAAATAAAGGAAACAGTTGTTACTTCCCGGCGTTGGATAGATTTAAAAAAATGTTCAGTGTGCTTCACGGCCGGAGTTGAAAATTAGAGGTAAAGGCAATGAATTCTCTTTGAATACGAGGACAAAAGCCTGTGATACAGAAAGTGGTGTTAAAAATCATCTTCAAAACAAAGCTAATAAAGTATCACCTAGAGTATGGCTTAGTGAAAACTGAGCGTTATTATTCAGTAAGTGAACTGTCGCTTATCAGCTTTTTATAGTTAATCTTTTTGAATTAAGGTCCCATGGCTTTCCCATTGGCTGATTTCGAATTCACGTTTGATCAGTTCGCCATATTTTTATTCGTTTCCGTTTAAGAGGTGAAAAACTAAGAAAGCTTCGAAAGATTATGCAAAAATCTCAATGAAAAATCTGAGTTGGACAAAGTGGGAATACAGTGTTTTTAACGCGCGCGAAAACTTGAGACTAAAACTGAGATTCGCCTAAAGCTTGGGTCGGTTCGCTTTGTCTTCCTAGTTCAAATTGTCTATAGACAACATATACTGTCTGTTATCTTATTCACGTCGGAGATTAATAATCCAAACATAGGAAAATGCATTTTAAAGGAAAATGCCACATTAACACCAACTATTCAATCTCACCCGGTCTGGTTTTCCAAGCGCCGACCAACCAGAGAACACGTGGTCTGTGCGAGGAGAGAAATTACTCGTAGGCGCAAATCACTCCAGACAAGCAGCAGATTCTGGTTAAATAAAAATTGGCGCTTATTTACATTTCTCATCTACCGCGTAATTACCAAGCTGTGAGCCGTCATTTTCAAGACAATTGGTGAGAAAAGCAAGATATAAATCTCCGTACAAGGCAAAAGTGCGCGAAACTAGAGTACTTATCATTAAGAGCCTGTGACAGGTTCGCGCCTATTTGACATAAAGCACAGTCCTGTTTAATATACAGCTTTTTTCCTTTGTATAAGTACTTTGTTATTCTTAAGACATCTTGCTGCCGTGGCGGAGTCTGAGTAAATACTAAAAGAAGACAATGAAAATTTGTAAAACTACGTTGTAATTGCACTTGGTAACCACGCCATGACGACAGCACAGCCATGACGAGATTAATTTGTTTGCCGGGAAGTGAATTACCATCTTTTACTACGTATATGAAACAAATTTTTCAACCCAGTTAACAGATCTCCACATATCGGCTAACGTCAACTGCCTTAGGTAATGGGTGACTACTGAAACAGAGACTTTAAAACGCCTGGGGTAAATTCGCTCCAAGGAAACCGAACGAAGGAGATAGGGGTTTCTTGAGAAAACTTAGGTAAAACATTATCTACTTTATGCCAGGTTTGGATGGTGAGAATATCTAAAAAACTGTATCAAAGTAATATAATTATTTTTTGAATCTGACCCTATTCCATGCCTGGGTGGATAGAGCCTAAACTGATTATTTTTCATGGTTCAAAATCAGTCTTGTGAAGTTAAAACACGAAGTATTTATTTTAAGACAATTATTATATTGCAGCTGGAACTGAAAAAAGGCCGGCAATAGCGATTTCAACTGAATTACCAACCGGCGAATAACCTTTGGATACTTAAAATATAACGAGAATAGCGTGATTTTTCTTTGTTTAGTTACTAAGATAACCGTCGACAATTCTCATATTACATGCATAAAATTGTCAATCCCCCGGCTGTGTAAATTGTCATTGACAAAGTTGAAAAACGCCGATTGCAATCTTCGTATCACGTTAAAACAGGAGCTGATTGGCCCACACCAAGACATTGTTTTCGAAATATTACCCTCATTAAATATGTATTGTTTTTCTTTGCGATGTTTTAATTTGAGACAGTAAGAAGCTCTTAAGACGTCTTTATTACTAAACAAATCAAAACCAGCTATAGGCGATTAAAGTTCTATGAAACCAAACTTCACTACATTCACTTATCCTCTACTACTAACGAATATTCCTAAGCGTGAAGGACCCGTGAAGGACCCGTGAAGGAGCAGGGTTGGCGCAGTGGTTAAAGCGCTGGCTCCCACCAATGTGATCGGGTTCGATTCCGGCCCGGTGCCATATGCGGGTTGAGTTTGTTGTTGGTTCTCGCCTTGCTTGAAGGCCGGTTTTTCTCCGGGCTCTCCGGTTTTCGTCCCTCCACAAAAGTCAACATCTCCAAATTCCAATTTGACCAGGATAGAGCAGCCGCATGAAACCCAGCCAAGGCTGATGTGGCTTGTAATTCACTGGCTCTACTGAGCTTCACCACGAGTAAATTAACTCGAGCATATGATTATTCATTTTTTTCCTATCACTAACTTTTAATGTTTTATATTTTCATTCGGTTACCAAACAACTTTTTTTACAAGCTGATAATGACGACTAAATACAAGTCCTTAGACATGGCTACGGGGATTCTGGTATCCCAGTCCTCGAATCTTGTTGCCTCCTGCTTTACAACATAACCACCGTTTTTTAAACGTTTGTTTTCATGGTTGTCATTGATTAACTCTCCAATTCTTCCAGCTGACTAATCCAAGTTAAGTTCGTTGACCACTCAGACTTATTTCAGTCTGTACAACTGTTCCAGTACAGAGTTTCACACGTGAAGAACTTCTCGCATTCCCTGGCTGTTGGTTTTTAACGCTCCTGATCCAGAGTTGTACTAAAGTTCATCTACAAAAGAATTAGAAACATGCCAGCTTAGAAAAAAGTGAAAGGAAAGACCATTTCTCCATTCACCGTCTCGTTTATACAGTGTCACCTTTCTCTATACAGTAGAGAGCACTTAAACTACATGCAGACTATTAGTGGCGCCTGGTTTTGTTAGGCCATCGCGTGTAACGCGAAAGACCGCGCGAAATGAAAAAAGGCCGCGCGAGGGCAAGTACATGTAGCTTTAGCGCTACTGAGGGTAACCAGAACGATATCCAGGCCAACCGGGGTGCTATTCAGGCAAATCGTACTGCTGTTTAAGTAAACTAAGGGCTAACGGGGTATTTAGGCTAACAGGAGTGCACTTAAGTGCTGTGCAATTTAGCTGCTAGTGCGCAAGTGAGGGCGAAAAACAGAAACTGTTGATAAAACCAGAGACTTTCCTTGGGCGTTCTCACCCTTGTGTGTGCGGTCATTTGTCCTCTCGCGCTTTCTTTAGCGTCACCCTCAACTGACTTAGAAAAACCGGCGATGGGTTCCTTGTAGCCTGACAAGGATTACACAATAAGTCAAATTATTCTTGCATTTTGATTGGTTCTCACTTATGATCTATTGGTGGAGAGACGTTTAGATGAGGTCATCACTTTTTTGTTTCTTTATTATATAAAAAAGATTGACTCCATGTTGCCATGCGTCTGTTCAATAATAGACCACAGCCATGAGAGGTCAAAATGTGGTAAGAACATCAGTGACACACTCGCCTAACAGCTTGTATGCCACTTTTTTGTTCTTACCACATTTTGGCATCATCTGTGATCTACTACTGAACAGATGCACGGCAACATGGAATCTATTTGTTAAGTTGATTATATGGTAATAGATGTCCAACAGCAGTAGTAGTGTTATGGCTGCATTCGCATCTATCATCATGTCTGAGTTGATTATAATCGCAAGAACTAAGACCCGGAAACTTTTTCACTACCATGAATTTCTCAGACTCGACGACTACGGTGGAAAATGAAGCCAAGCTACACTTTTCTCACTGCAAATCAAAACCCCCAGTATAACAATCTTTTATTTGATGAATGCATTGAAACTTTACCTGTGAAATAGCCGTTTCTGATATCTTGTATTTGGAACAAGACCCTTTCGTTTTAGCCTTCTGACAGCTTCTCTCAGATGTTTTGGCTGTATGGGCCCCTTCTCTTTACATTGCTCCATAGTATCACAAGCTGAGTATCAAAAACAATGAGCACTTAATAACCAGGACTACAGGAAACAAGTCAAAAGTCTGCATCAGATATGAAGTTCCAATTGCAGTGACTTGTTGACCAGGATTACTTCTTCTGTCGTGGTGGCACGGACACCTGATGGTTACAGTGAACAGTCTGGGTTTGAGCACTGGCCAGGGACATTGTGTTCTAGGGAAAGACACTTTACTCTCACAGTGCCTCTCAACAACCAGGTGTATAAATTTTAATGCCAGGGGTAAACCTGTGATGGACTTGCATTCCATCCAGGGGGGATAGAAATATTCCTAGTGGCTTCATGCCTCATGGCTCAATGTTTCGCACACTGGACACGAGTTCTAGAAGCCGAGTATTAGAGCTTTCATTAACCTTACCAGAAAAGATTGAATTGTGATCACCCTGTAAAAGTAACGCAGAGTCAAGTAAGAAACATACCTTCCTCTACAACTTCTCCCACAAAGACCTTGGCTATTCCTGCCATGGCTATGACAACATTTGGAGGAATTGATGACCCTCCTGTTACACTCTGCATTAGCTGTAAGTAAATACAGAAGTTTGCTCAGAATGTTTCTTTGATGTCAAAATCGATCACTTAAATGAACCTGTTAAAGCAATCTATTAGTCCTGAATTTAGTGATATATGAAAACAAACAGGTTGCAAGTGAAATAATGAGAATCAAGGAAATGCATAAATCAACAAGTGCATTTGTTTGCACTGTGCGTGTGTTGCCATGAACTTTTGCTGATGGAATCTGTGCCAAGCTGTTTCATAGGTGGTTTACAAAATTAAATCAATCATAGTTGGAAAAAATAACATTGTTTCTGAAGCCATTTTTTGTGCTCAATCTATTCTGCAAATGAGGGCGGTCGACAGTCAGCATGAACTTTGAAGCCAAATAAGAAAAATAACAAGAGTCAAAATTAATTAAATCAAACTAAAATGTTAAGATACTGCATTACAGAGACAGCATTTCAAAAATTATCCCACCAAGTCTCTTTTACAGATTATTTTAACTGACTCTTTTTTTTACAAAAAAAGTAATCTACATTCTACATCATAATCTAAAAACAATGCTAATAATGAGTTCTTGATGTTGTAGGTATAAAACAGGAAACCATTATTTATTCCTTAATTCTTATTTTACCCGTTTAATGGCTGCCTTGGGAAAAGCTGCCCTTCTGTACATTTCATAGCGGTTCAGTTGCTCCTCTGAGAAAGAAGACACAAGCAATCTGCCAAAGAGAAAGAATTATCAACCCACTGAAAAGTAAAAATGTACAGTGCTAGGAAATTTCCATAAGCATCCCAAGGAAAGTCTTTTGAAATTCTGCGGGGGTGGGTAAGACGGGTGACCACAAGCGATAATGGTTGCACCACATTCCTCCTATTCCCTCCAATCAGCCTTTACCGACCCCTCTCCTCTCAGAATGAAGTCGAGCAAGTAGGAGTATAGATCTACACACCAACAAAATCTAAACAAAACAAATCACAAGTGCAATGTAGAACATGAACTGCACTTGACTGTAGGCCTGTTCCAGTCCTAGGCATATATAAAGAATACTCACCTTGCATCCCCTCCCTCATATACCCGGGCTCATATACCTCTGCAACACTACCAAAATAACTTTCTCTTGCTGTACAAACCAAGAATCTGGTGTAGATAGTGTTACTGTAGACAACTGGACTCAGTTGTTTAAAGCATGAATAAAGCTACTTAACAGAAATCACTCTCGAGCTCTTGTGGATAGCGTCGTTTGTTTTGTTAACACTTGGCGCTGTATGACACCAGCGACGTCAAGCCAAGATCAACAGGACATAATTAAACACCAAGCTTTATATCCAAGCAATTTAGACGTGTCTTATGACATATACTCACTGCATTTTCTCTCTTTCTCCGTACGTTTCACCGTTACTATCCCCACTGGTTTGATTTGATGATCCAGCGCTCTGTTCCACATCAGGAGCATTTGGTTTGGCGGGACCTGCTTCGCTTGTTTTATCATCTGTAGCTCGAATTTTAGCTGGTGGCGAGGCCATGTCTTCATCTTTTGTTTTCTGAGTCTCACCTTCCTCAAGTTTTCGTTTCAACGAACCACTACTTTCGGGAACATTGTCCGCCATTTTTGCTCCTTCTGTTGTTCTTTCCTCAACAGACTGGACACGACTTTAATTTGGCGTAGCCGAACGAACAGCCGAACGTTTTCCGAAGATTTGCGAACAACTTTCCGAACAACACAGGGACAGAGGCCGCGATCGTTGCGCGAAGAGCTAAGAGATTCAAAGATGGCAGACAGAAACCCTTCCCCTCCTCGATTATCTGCGGAAGAAATCGAGTTAATACAGTACGACAATATTGGTGAAACAGTTTTTAGTAAGAAATGGGTCCTAGGAACTCTAATGAAGTTGGTGCAGTCCCTTCAGAACACGGAGGATTCCGAAGTTGGCGAAAACGGCGAACACGCTGAACCGCGCGAGGAAGAAAATTCGCACGAGTTGAGCGATGCTTTTGAAAGGGAGCTGTGTGAACTATGGGACATGTCTATGAACTCGGTAAGTGACCGAAAGAAGAAGTTAAGAGTTTTAAAGGTCTCATCGCAAAATGACTGAAAGCTGCGCTGTTTTTATACGTGTTTGAGAATGCGTGACCTGTGACAACCCTTTCGGGGTAGGGTAAGGTGGAGAAGTTATTTTGTAAACTGGAAACATAAAACTATTTTTCCCTTATGAGTTTTTTGGTTTTAGACCTATAGTTACGCATATTTGAAAATAATTATTTCTACATATGCTACACAACTTAATAAGTATTTTTTGTACCATTCTGGCTCAGGTTGTGCAAAACGTGGGTAACGCTGTCCACTGGCTAGTGATTTATCCGGTGGATTGAGTTATCCACCTTTCGAACAATTAGTACCTGGTAAATATCTACTCTGATCAAAAAGAAGGTCATTGGTCTGAAATGTCAGACATCTTCTTGTCCTCATCCCCCAGGGGCATGAGAAGAGAAAAGGAGTTTGGGGGGGGGGGGGGTAATGGGGCAGGGGGAGTTTGAGAATTTCTGAGTGCGCTCAAGGCTCATGGAACAAATTGAGATTCTGAGATTGGTGCCACAAAAGAGAGTGAGTCTTGCCATCCCTATGACTGATAGTGTAGAGAAATTGATGATTTATTTTGAGTACTTTACAGTATCTGTATATAATAATATTTATAAATTAAGTTCTAGCATTAAATTGGGAATTAAGGGTTGAAATCTTGTACCTTTACGGTCTGTTACGTTAATGTGGAATGTTGTTTGCCCTGTAATGTTGCGTGTAGTAAAATACGTTACATTCAACTATAGGATGTCGCTGCATTTTTGGAAGAAATGGAAACAACTGAAGTTCTTCTAGATGCTGTATTAAAGTCACAGAATTCAAGAGTCACAGTGAGTGCACAGCTTAATTTATTTCCTACTGAGAAGAATCGGTCTGTAATATAATTTTACGTTATGCCTCTCTTTACCCAAATGTAACAATAAATGGGTGCTGATGTAAATGTTGAGGAAAAACTGGCCAGATAATGTCTGTCTCCAAGTCTTTCTAATTTTTCTTACTCTCCTTTGGGATCACAAAATCAGGGTAAGTTTTTTATCTTCTTTGTAACTGACAGGAAATATGTGTTGGCATTCTGGCAAATATGGCCTGCAGTCATGATGTGTGTGTCAAAATGATGAGAAATAAAGATCTCCTGTAAGTATTATTTTCTAGAAAAGGAATTTAATTTTGTGCATCCGTCTATTGATCTGTTGGTGACAATGACTGGTACTATGTAATTACAAATTGTAGTGACTGATCAACTGACTAGTCTTAACTTATGCACAAAAAGGTTGCCTTTTAATCAAGCAAGCTGTGTTTAATTCCAATTTTCTTTTATTCAGTGATATTGTGACTGTGTTGCTTGATGAACCAGATGCACCAGTTCTTGTGGAGGTAACAAGGTAAAACTCAAATACCTTCTTCTTTACATAGAATTCAATGTTATATAATAATTTTGACATTTGAGTCTTTTTTTTGTTTCGTCTTTGGGATTGTCCTCTATTGGTAATAAATAGGTTATCAAACCAAAAAAACATGAACTTCACCGGTAAAAACTACATGTGAAGTAGACAGTTCAAATAGGAAATGTTTGACCTTGTTGCATATTATCTGAAGTCTACTGTTTTGAATTTTTTTTGTTTTTTTCTTTCTCATTAGATTGATTCATGTGTGTTTAAGTAATGACGAAGTGGAACCACAGTGGATGACGGTATTAGAGACAGAATCGGTCTTCAAGAACTTCATCTACATTTTGGAGAACTCTCTGAATGGTAAGATACATGAAATGTTTAAAGAGGTTTACATCTCTCAGCCAGACACAAGTTCAATGCTTAGCAGCTGTGTTGATAGTTGTTAGGTTTAGACTGTATTCATCAGTCAAGGATGAAACATTTAACATATAGTGTTTCACTGGCTTCTAGTCATTGTTATAAAATAACTGAGATACTACATGCACTCTCATTGATTGGGAGCTGCAGTTTTTAGATGAGAGTACGTAAAATGGTTGTTACATTTTAGATTCGCGAGTATGTTTTTGAGAAATATTTTATAGAATCAATAGAGGGTTTTTTTCCGTGTTTACATAGCCTCATCTAAATGTGCACTCGGGAGGTTGGGAGAATTCTCGAAAGTTATGCAAACCCTTCTCTGCATCTTAGGTTTGAATAATTGTCTCAAATTCTCCCAACCTTTGTCATCTTTAGATGAGGCTATGTAAACACGGAAAAAGTACTGAGTCAGACTGACTGTTTCTTACATGTAATTATAGAAAATGTATGGCAAAAAACTCTAAGGAGAGCTTGTATGTTGATCATTCTGTCTTGTTACTTTGCAGTGGACCTCCTAACCAACTGTTCACAGGTGGTCGATAAAGTGCTTGATTCAAGTGATGAGATGTTAAGGACTTGGGCTGACTTGCCTTTGGTTACTGCCGTTTGTGAAGCTATGAAACAAATGCATGTGAGGTAAATTTTCCTTTTCTCTGTGTTGTTGGATAGCGTACCATACTGAATGCGCATCCTTGCCTAATAACCCTCTCCCAGCTGTCAGAAAGAATCTCTCACTATGCAATGTCATGTAATTACTCACCAGTAAACAGAAAAAAATTGCAATATTTGAAAACATTATTACAAAAGGTGTGCATTGTTTCTATCTTCAAGATCTGAGCAACTGCACATTGTTGAAACTCTTCTTCATATTCTACAAATGGTATCCACTGTTGAACAAGGTGTCAGAGGATTAGGTGAGTAAATAACAACAGAAAGACTGTGAAAATATTTTCCTTTAAATTGAGGAAAGCTAATCTGACCTCGATTTTTTAGCCAGCAATTTCCCTGGATTCATAGGATGAAATGACCAAGGGTATTGCTACCTATCCCATAGATGGGATCATATGCAAGTTATTTCATCAATATGACCCTTTGGTCCTCCAGCATTTGATATACTTGTAAACTTACTCTTTAACTGTCCTGGCAACAAGAAGCCAAATACAGTTGAGCTAATGAAGCTTACACTGGGAGTGTTATGAAGTACCTGGGCTGTACATGTATATATTCAGTGACCCATTCCACTGTTTTATTTAAGGTTAATGATTTTTCCTTTTTCCTTTTCAGTGAATTGTGTATCTGTTGTCCCACTGCTGTGTCATTTTATTGCCGAGTGTGGACATGATGAAGGAGGGATAATTGTCGGCCATGAAGTGTCACTTACTGAATCATTCTCAGTAATGAATGTAATTCTTGTGTCAGATCCCATTACTGTGCTGACGGCCATGGAAAAGGGTTGGTTCTGAATGTAATCTTATATAGTAAGGTTTCATATTAAATGGTTTGAACCCAGGAGTATTAGTAGTTTGTGTAGTGTGATTGTCTGGGTGAGGGTAGCTCTGAAAAGAACTGTTGTTGGTGACTGACATTTCGACAACCTGAGCAGAAGTTAACTTCTGCTCAGGTTGTCGAAACATCAGTCGCCAACAACAGTTCTTTTCAGAACAACAATCACCCGAACGATCACACTATATGAAATAGTAACACTAAAGTTTTATAGGTGTTATAGTTATATGACTGTATGTCTTCCAGTGGTTCACGACTTTCACTTGAGACAAGCTGCTTCCAAACTTTTTTTTACTTCTTATTTGCGTAATTAAGCATCATTGTAAACATGCATGTGTAGAAGGTGTAATTTGTGTAGGAGTCTACATGGCAATTATTTGCCAGCATTGCAGGCCTATGACTGGGCAAAGTCTTGAAGTCTTGATGGTTAATTGTGAAGAGTGTTATAGATACTGTAGTAGTCACTTGAGGAGGATTCTTGTAAATGTGGTGCATTCTTTTTTTTCTGCAGATCCAAGAATTATGAAGGTGCTCTTGGGTCTTCTAGGATATTCATGCAAGATTCATCGCAAAAGAAGTAAAAATAGCATTAACAGACTCTCCTTCACTGAAAGTGATGAACACAAGTTTGAAAGAAGTATTAGCAATGAAGATACATTTAGCAGTCTTAAAAATGACACTGACAACTATGCAAACAAATCTGTTTCGTCGGGTGCTGAACCTTCAACAAGTACAAATTGTGTTCAAAACGAAGAAAATGTTGAGCTAAGAGAAGAATTACAAAAATCTTGTAACCAGGATAAGCCAGAGGATGAACTAGCTGATGAAGCAGAAGGTAAGTAGTAAAGAGTTGACTGGTCACTCTGTGAATACCTTGTTGTAATGTCATTAATTTTCATGGTGGTACACGTACCAATTGAACACTATACCTTTGAAGACTGTGTTAAGCTGACTTTATGGCTGGTACTGCTGGAGATCTGCCAGGCTCATTTGTATTCCCAGATTACTGACAGGACTGCCATTCTACACGGTCATTTAAACCATCTGAAGGTGTAACCATTTGCGAATTGTGGTCATGTCATAGCAAATGCCACACTATCTCCCTTAGGGATGGTCTGTCCTGAAATAAAATTCTCCAACCTAACACCCTGCAAACTGCAGGGTCCTTACTTATACTAACTGTGTTAACCAGTTGATGGTTATCAAAATCCATGGGTAACCAGGGGGAAGGATCTTTTTTTCAAGTTAGAGATCAACTCTTCCCAGAAAGTGACTTGGTCCAATTGACAGGTCAGTAAGATACTAGATTTACAAGACAGTAATAATCTTGATTGCATTTTATTGACTATAAACATGTGGATTTTTATGTTTTCAAAAGCTAACAGAAGAGAATCAACAGATGCAATAGCTTGTTCATCCAAAGACACAATAAGAAATCAGCACGATGGAAACTGCGAAGTTGATATTGCTGACATTCACCACCAGTACTTTACTGTGGCAACTAGCTTTTTGAAAGATATTATTTCAGAATCTGCTAAGGTAGGTAACTGCTTGTTATGTTGGAATTGATTATAAGAAGACCTTGGTCAATTTTTTGTGGGAGGCAAAGTGGCCTCACAGTGAGCTCATCCCTGGATCCAGTGGTCCGGGTTCGAGCCCTGGCCAGCCAGGGACATTGTGTCGTGTTCTTGGGCAAGACACTTTTTCTCTCACAGTGCCTCTCTCTACCCAGGTGCACAAATGGGTATTGGCCAATTTAATGCTGGAGGTAATCCTGTAATGGACTAGCATCCATCCAGGAGGGAGTAGAAATACCCCAGGGTATCCAATTGATGAAATCGATAATCGATGACAATTGATATCAGTCAATACCAATTGATATCGATTAATTGATTGATATTGATAATCGATGACCAATCGATGGCAAAGATTCGTGTGGTTATCGATTGGTATCGATTTTCAAAAACAATCGATAGATAAATTGATATCGATTGGTATCGATTGGTTGCACATTGAAGGAATCGGTGCATAAATACCCCCTCTTTATACGCAGTAATTGTCAACAGATTTCAGTTTAATCCTTTGAACGTTAACAGGAGAACAAGACTCTCTTCTTTCTCTTCAACGCCCCATCTACAGGAACTCGTCTTCTTTTGACAACTCAAAAGTTTGTTCCTGTTCTTGCTTGGTTAACAACTTTAAACGCGTCTCCGCGTTCTCCCCTCTTCTTGTCAACAGTAAATACTTCACGGACGTTCATCTCAAAATGGCAAAGATGATAGCCTTTTGCGATGCACCTTATATTCAGTAAAGCCTCTTCCCGGACTTCTTGCGTAGACATATATAATGACACAGAAAGGCAATGACAAGCAAGTGGGTAATGAAGTACACGTGCAACGGGGTATATTCTTTGCGTTGAGAAGACTGGGTCAGAATTATTTTAATAATTATGTCCCCTGGGCTTCCTAAAAATGGTGGATGATCGGACAGGTTTGAGGTTGCTGTGCCAATCGATGCAATCGATGAATGGTTTTTGTGTGGTTAGCGATTGATGATCGATTGACCGATACCAGTCGATACCAATTAACTAATTTTATCGATTGATATCGATTGATCGATTGGTTTTTTGATCATCGATTTCCTTCGATTGCATACCCCGGGAAATACTCCTAGTTGCTTCATGCTACAGATACTGGGATATGCTTCGGCTTGATGGGCCACTTGGCTTGTATGCAGACTTTACCTTTTGGTCTATTTTTGTGCATGTATCTGATCCGTTCTTTTACAGGCTCCTAAGTGTGTTTCAAGCATGTTAGCACCTCATGAAACTCTTCTTCAGAAGATAGTTCATTATGCCAGCAGAATAACAGCCTACAACACACTGGTGAGTAACAAGTCAGCTTTTTTTGTTTTGTCTGGGCAGAAATCTTTGACAACATGAATGTAGAGTGGTTTTAATTGTAGTTTCTCTTGATTCAAGGGTTGGAGAATATGGGTGACCAGCTACACTATGAGTTGTCCCTCTTTTGCTTAGTCTGTTGAGTGATCTACCATAAATAAATCATGAAGAAAAAAATGGCTGAGTGAAATCCTGGGGGCAAAACGCTTCTCACCTTCAGGATTTTGCCCAGCCATTTTTTTGTGTTTTTTATGTTTTTATGTTTTTTTTTTTTTTTTGCATCACACACGACTGACTAAGCAAAAGAGGGACTACTCATAGTCTTGTGTACAGCAAGCACAAGTTAGGGCTTTACTCTGGGTTCCATATTTGTTGCTTGTGCTTCTCTGGCTGGGCTGCTACTCTAACTTAGATTTAATCCTTGGTAGCATTTTGCTCAGATTGCAGGCCTCAGCAATTTACTGTTGCAAGCCTGTTAAATTTAATAGGTTTTTAATGAATAGCTTGCACGGTAAGAGTAAATCAACTAATTAAGATTTATATGCCAGCCCTATAATTAGGCCTGTGTGGTACTTTAATTTTTCAGGTATGCGAGTTGGTAGAATCAACACTAAGCATTTCAGAACTGTCCTCTCTACATAAGAAGCTTTCAGAAAGACTATACACAGTCAAAAGGTGGGGTCTTGTTTGTGTAATGTTTCATCCCTTTCACTTCCAGAGTCAAATTCAATATTAATAATACGGTTCTGACACCTTCACTATTCTATCCATTTACCTGAAAGCTTTTTAGTAATACTTTCATGATGGACTTTTTATCATGTTGTGCATGGATGTGGAACTTACTTTTAAGTATGAATGAAACCATAATATGTGTTGTTAAAAATGAGAACCATTTTGCTGTTTTTATTTCTAATCAGTACTGTACTTTGCTAAATGCATTTTGAAATGATTAAATTTAAGCTCTTTTCGAAGTGAATAGAACAAGTTATTTGTGGATACAAGAAAACAAACTTCAAGAACGCAACAGTCACAAAACAGTACTCATTATTTTGCTAATTTTGTCTGTATTATAATTTTTCCTTTCAGGTCTGAGTGGGGCAAACAAAGTGGCATGTAATTATCTTTTCTGATCTGTTTGTCAATACTGTTGTTAAAAATAATTTAGCAGACTGAGAGAAAAAATTTGGGAAGAAAGCGTTTGAATCTCTCCTGGTGAGACAAGCATTAACTTAACAGTCATGGAAAACAAATGCCATGGACAGGAGTTATAAATTATTGTACAATACAATCAAGACAATGTCTCTGCTAAGAAAACTTGTTAACTTGAAGCTGCCCAGTTCTGAAAATTTCACTGAAAGCTCTTACTAGCCTCATGTGCATAACATGGACACAGAAAAAAAACTTTGACGACTGGGATGTGGCATTGAGCTTACAACACTATAACTATCATTGCTAGTGAACACAATTCTTCGAAATGTTTGAGATACAGTTTATCAAACTCAAGAGACCTTATTCCTAAACATATAATGCACAGTGGAGTATATTTTACCAACTTGGACATGTTTGGAAATATGTTAAAATGGTCTTAAGAGTTGAGTGCTTGATGTATCTTCTTAATCAAAACAACAACTAAATACAATAATGAGAAAACAAAGAAAAACAGGGAGAGAAAATTAAGCTGTGCTACTGAAGATTGGATGATCCAATCCATCTAACACAGTCATGGTTTCCTCTGTTTTAAGTTGATGAATTATTACTAACTGCTTAAGTTGAGAACATTTCAAGATGTGCTAGGTGAATAAAAATACTTTAGTTTCTAATCTCAATTTCATCAGCAAAAAATCAGTCCAGTTGGTGTACTCAATTCTATTAAGTTGGCATGTTTGTAAATAAATTCAAGTTTGGTCTGAATCTATCTGTGGTCATAATTTCATTTAAAGGCAAAGTGTTTTGAAGTCAAAGGATGCTAACCTGCAGAAGCAGCTTGGTTTGTTTTGGCCTCTTGTACAATGCTCAAAACAAACCCATTTTTTGACATTAAGGTTGGTTAGAATACACCCTCTTACCATTGTAGGGGTTGCCGAATAGGCTACTTTTGGTATATAAAATTCAGTTTGTTGGTGAGGCCCAGCGGACACAAATAAAAAAATAATAAACATGCTCATTTAATATTTCCTTTGTTTGAATCCTCCAGGCCTCAAGACGAAGTTGATTTAAAAATTTCAAAAGTTGCCTGCCGATATACCCTTAATTGTATAAACAGACCCCTTTATTTCATGGACTGCATACAAAACGAAAAACAGAAGGTTTAAAGTGTCAATCACATTTTTTACAATACCTGCAGAAATTCTTGTGCGCTCATTGGCTAATTTTCATTGTCAATATGCGGACAGACACATGAATTTATAATTTATGCGATGCGTCATGGAGTGAGAACTGACACTGTTATCGTAAAAAACAAATTGACATCAGTTTTTCATGCGTCTGTCCTGTTATTGACCATGAATTTTGTCATAACATTGTCAAAGAAGTCTGCAGATCCACGAGGCGATCTATTGCCTCATGGATCCACAGCTACTTTGAAAATGTCATGACGAAATTCATGATCAATAACAGGACAGACGCATGAAAAACTGTCGTCAATTTGTTAAATCTTGACAAATGTAACTATCAGATCACAATAAACAAGGAAACAACTGAATCAATGCGTTTCTTTATTTGGATTCCATTGTTGTTATATTTCTAAATTCCAATCATAAAATTCTTGGTATATTATGATGTCATCCTGAGTACCCAAACCATGCGCTATTAAGATCTTTGATCAACTTCAACACTAAATCCAAATTCTGATTGACTGAGAAAAATTGGAATTTGAAGAATTTCAGTTCCCTCACAGTATGTTCTAATAATAAGTCCCAGAGTGATAAGTCATACATTTTTTAAACGTTAGTTCATTATCAATACAATATACCAGTACCATTTAATAATATCTTAATTCTCATTACTTGACTTCTGGCTAATGTATTGACATTGAAAGGAGAAATATGATATCAATCACTTTTGTTATTCAAACTGATTTTGGAAATGATCACAATTCTAATGTAGCAAAATGAGAATGAGTACTTTGATTAATTTATTGGGTTTCAGTATCAACCAGGAAGATGACAATTCACCCACTAGCCTGGACTGGGCAAGAGTAGAAGATTGTATCGGCAGTTTAGGCTTCCCAGTATTTTATCGCACTTTTTTGGAACAGAAATGAAAGAAATCATCACTGTGGGTTAAAGAGAAAAACAAATCAAATTCTCCTATATCAAAAATGCTAATAAGTCTTTCTGAAGTTGACCATAAGTGTTTTGATGAAATTTGAAGTACAATGGAACCTTCCTTACAGCCACCCTGTTTATTGGGCCACCTCATTATTACAGCTGCTTTATTCTGGTCCAAACAAAAGCTCAGTTATTTTTCTTATTTAAAGAACCCCTATAATACAGGAACCCTGTTAATCTGGTCACCATCGCGCCCCAACAATCTAGCCATATTGACAGGGTTCCACTGTATTTGGAAATTTGATTGTAAAGGTAATTAGAAAACTAAAATTTAAAAAACCTATATTAAGATCAGATAGTAACAACTTTAGGATTATAATTTTCATAGTTCTACCTTGATGAATTGAATGAGACCAAGAAGCAAATTTGAACATGTGAACATTTCAGTTTAAGTGAATCCAATATCAGAAAAGTTTTAATTTCTCAAATCTAATTTCCAAAAACACCTCAAAATTGAGTATTGTTTCAGTAATGTTTTCAAAAACTCTACCATGTTAAATTGTTCTGCTATGCAAGTAATTCTCTAAATATATGTTGGCGGCATTTTATATTCTATGTGAATAATAAATAGTGGTAAATAAACCATTGACACTCTGCTGATGTTTGTCGTGGTAGTTACAGTCCATATCAAAAATAATGATTTCTTCTGATAATAATACAATTATATTATGTACAATACCATAGTTCAAAATATAGAATATGCCAATATGGTCACCTGAAAATGCAGTCAACATTTAACCAAACATTCTCATTCTTAAGTCAAAGCATTACAGTTGCAACAATCCTTAGTATTGCAATAAAAAGTAATTTGTGTCACTTCCCTTTAACTTATAAGGATTAATACCCAAAACCCCACAATGTGTCAAATATTGTAAATAGCCTGTTGTATGCATTGCATACTTCTACTGCTATGTTGAAGTCTAGTAGGTTAAAAAATTGTAATAGCCTCAAATTTGAGCAAACCAAATGCTTTTCCCTCAGTTTCAACATTAAGCAAGTGACTACTTAGACCCTTGTGCAGCAGTTGTCTTGACCACAAATTTTGAGGTTCACAAAAGTTCTGCACTGCTCACTCCAAACTTGGATTACCTGTATGTACAAGTCATACAGTAGCTGATGGCTCAAATTTAAACATTCCCTGACTTTAAAACTCAACATATCCCTCAGTTACTACTGGATATGTTACCCTAGATACTTAAGATTGGTTTGAATTGGCACCCATACATTTTTATACTTCTGTCTTCTATATAAAAATTACTGTGTGCTAAGTGAATATATTCAAAGATTACCATTTATTAACCTACCCTATTACCTTACCGATTTGCACCAAACTACCACATAATGTATTTCATATAAAAATCACATTTTCATGAAATCACTTTCAAAATAAATCTTCCAAAGTAATTATTTGGCCGTTTGAGAATGAAAATGCACCAAGCACTTTAAAAATTATAAAAGGTAAGTGTATTTATCATGGAACTGATAACAGATAAATAAAATTTTGCTACTTGTATATGAACTGTATGAATCTAGGAATTATTTAATGCTATGTTAAAATAGAAGGTTGTCTCACTTCCAAGATATCTGCAGCAAAGGTAAATAATAAGAAACATAATGTTAAAATACGACACAGAACATTTATTCCTGAAAAGCTAATAACACTGTGGAGGCCTGCCTTATTGTGCACTTGGCGGTCAGGTAACAGGTAATGCGCAGGGTATTACTTCAGACAAACAGATGACAGACAGAAAGACAGACAGACAGACAGCAAATCAACACAAGGCACACACATGTAGCTAACCTTTTGAAATCCTTCAGTGAAATGTGAACTCACCTTTCATAATTTTATTCCAAGGTAAAGTCACATATGTTAGGTACGCTGAGAGGGCAAGTGGACTTAGATTTTTCTTTCTGGAGATGACAAGAATTTAGTAAATCAATGATATATATAACACTTGTAAACAATCAAATAATATTAAATGAGATAGAGACTAAAATACACAGAACTCGACCTGTCAGAAGATAAAAATTAAGAGAACATCTGTCTGCAATGTGCATGTATGCCTTCACCAAATTTCTTTTTTAAGTTATTATGACTGTTGCTCACATTGACAACTCCAGAAAGTGAAGTCAGGATGCCAGTTTCCCATACTGACATATCTCTGGTGGCTCTAAGTCTAACGATCTCTTATTAAATTAATCTGCACATTTGATTGACTGTGCAACTGTCAGCCATTCACTAATATTCAAGAACATGTCATTCTGGGTATATGTAATTCATATCAAAACAATTTTAACGAGGTTTTGATTTGCTTAGTTTTAGAATGTACCTGAATTTCATCCAGTGCTGTGAGGGTGATAACAAACCTAATTTAGAGAACAAATTGAATTTAATACGTACTACATAGCTTTTCATGTGATTCACTAAATATTTAACATTATTTTATGATTGTTTTGTGCATCAATTGACAACTAAAACTATATATTGTTCTAATTGGATTAATATTTGTACAATGTTATACACCATAAGATCAAGAGCAAAAATTTAATGTTCTAAGGAGCATGGTTTCAAGCAAAGATCAATTTTACAAAGTACTAACTTGGGGACTTCCAAAAGTAGACAGCTTAATTTAAAACTGGCACAAGAGTGAATACCAGTGATTCTGGGGGTAAACTAAAAGCCAGTGCTATTTATTAATAAATTATTTAATAACCTTTTTTCTTTTTGTCTGAGCTGGTTTCACTGTAGTTTGAGCCATCAAGTCCTGCAGTCCATTTGGGATATTCACCATATTTGGACTGCACACCACAAGAGCACTTCTCATCCTGAATAGGCACTTGATGATTGGTCAAGGAAGAAGACGTTTTTTCTCCACAGTCAGAACATGTTCTCCTGGATAAAACAAGCATCAATTCCAACATGAAGAGTGATGTTTAGGATGTTTATTACTGCAGAACTGATGCAAATTCTATGTAATAAAAACACCAGTGGGGGCTCCCATATAAAAATGACGGGGGTGCTTATCAGAAATTTTGAAAAGAACCCCTAAGGGGTACCAAGGTACAGTTTTGTGGGCATGGCTTGAAAATTCTTCACCCCCCAGAGGTACATGTGCCAATTCTAAGAAGAATAATGAATCATCTCCTGTAAAATTTTTTTCCCACCCAATACCCTAAAAGGTACCACAAAAGCTACCGCTGTGGACCTTTTAAGGCTGTACACCCTAAGAGGTAACAAAATGGCTTTTTAACCCCTAGAAGGTATGCTGAGCACCTGGGCTGTCTATTTTATATGAGAGTTTCCCACCCCCTTCCCCCACAAAAAAACAATCCTACCAATCACTGTTTTCAGAGTCTTCTAAACTGCTTCTTTCCTCCAGTCCCCTATGTTGCGTGATTGCCATCTCGGCATGACCTTTACCAGCTGGACCTTTCATTTTGATGAATTCAACATTAGCTGGTCCTCTCCACCAACCCATTGATACTTTACGAGCAACTTTACTGGCTACACTAGCCTAAAAAATGGGAAAACAGACAAATATTATCATACATACAAGACAAAAGCAAAGAAACATTTACATTATCAAATACGCTAATGAACTGGTGTGAGCCTATTGATTTTTGATATATCTTTTCATCTACACGGAGGACTGGGATAAATATTGCATTACTGACACTTAGTCATACTGAAGTCAATGCTAGACATTGCAAAATATTATACTAAATTTTATTTTAAAAAAATACTAAATTTTGAAATAAACAGTTACAATTTTTTTATCGTGGAACTCTAAACTTGAAAAATTGTACATCATCCAACTTACTCGTCCATCATAAACCTTTTTAAGTGATTCATATCTTATGGATCCCAAGAAAATAACTCCTTCCACAGATTCCGTCTATAAGATAGAAGTAAAAATTTCATGAATTTTCCTGCTCTAAATTATTTAATGAAACAACATGTGATAGGACAGAAGCACATTACTGGGGACAGCGAGATGCACAAACAAAACAAATGTATCAAGACATATTGAGTCTGTAGGTGGGTGCCAATAAAAATGTATCATTATACAACTGATTAAATACCTTATCTTTGGCAACTAACTCCACACAAACCATCTCATTTTCCTGTAGTGAAAAGTCTCTGAAGGTCTGTTGAAAATAAAGGTCAACAGTAGCACCATTAACAAGGGACTAAAAGTTACAAAGCATTGTTTCAATTATGACAGGAAAGGAAACCACAATATCTGGAATACCCAAGACAAGAACCAACAATGGTTTGGTATAAGGACTGGCTGTTTGATCCTAGAGATGCACCAACAAATCAAACCAACAATATGTGTACCTTTCTTGTTGCCAATGATGGTCACCAAAATATAAATTAAAATGTTCTAACTTTAGTTCTCACTAATAGTATACTAGATATTATTTTGAAGGACAGGTTAAAAAAAGATGTACCTCTTCAAAATTGTCTAGAATAAAAAATATGTTGGGATATGAAATCTCAGCGGAAATTCCTTTAGAATCCATTCTGAAAAAAAAAACACAAGGTTTGAAAAATTATATTTAATTGTCAAGTTTTAACACAAGTTCACAAAAAGCCCTGTTTATGGCCATAACAGGATTACTGCTCAGAAATAAAGATCAATATCAAACATTTCTTAAATGACTTGAACAAATCTTATAAAAGAATTTTTGCAAAGTAACATTAGAAAAGCATGAATAAGGCTAGAAATATGAAACATTTTGTATTTGTACACAACCCTCTTTCCTTGACTGTAGTTAAATGCATTTTAATACTATAACTCTACTCACCTCCTCCTATTTGGAGAAGCATACACTTTCTGAGGGAAAACAACAAAATATAAATCAAATACATGTATTAAGTACACCACACAAACAAATGTTCATGAAAAAACCAAAAGACAAGAGACTAGTTCATAATAATGACGATCTATTTCAAAATGAAGAAATTAAATTCAAAGGGAGAAATTAAATAGCGATCAATCTTGACGGTATACTGACCTGTGATATTCTGCTTAAAACTCTCATTTCTTTCTCTTGAGGCTTTGTACAGATTGCACAAGTCAATGTGTACTCAAACTGGACAAAACCAGAATACAATATTAAACTAATAACAAAAGATAACATGCTCAAGAGTGAGAAATAAGATTTTAGGAAACTTGTTTTTTACAGCTGATAAGTAGATCAATAAAAACTTCTGTGACCTGTCACAAATTCATCTGGGCACTTAATTGCATGTGCCATATGGTTGAATATTCAGTATGCGATGCTCCCATCTTATCACATTATCACATCCTGTGTGTATCTAGGATACAGACAGGACCCACTTCTATTTAGTTTGAGGAAATGTAAAAAACAGATTTAATCTTTCTGTGATAGAACAAGGAAATTTTCACTATGAGTACCAAACATTATTAATAATAGGACTGCTTCCTGTACATGTAAATTTAAAGGATAGCCAAAACATTGTAATGCTTCACTGACTTTTCAGTCATAATATCATAGCATAACTGTTAACTAGTTAATTAAATTTAATTAATTATGTTGTTGGTCACTGATGCAAAACAATGGGTTGAGAAGCTCATTGATGCCAGCTTCTTATCTACAACATTCCCAAAGGTCCTGTTTCCATGACTACAGATTCTAGAATGGTTAGACACTGTTATGTTGATAGATATAATTATGTAATATGTCAGTCACTGAATCAGCGAGTAATATTAACATGAGGTACAAACAATGTAGGCAAATGTATCAAGTGTCACTTGGAGTGAGATCCAATTAAATTCATGTACATATACTGTACAGTTGATAGAATTACACAGTCACATTACTCACTTGATGTAAAATGAGATTCAGATACACAGACTCTTCCCAGTCAATACTTGGATCACCCAAGCTATATAAAGGAAATCAAATACAAATTAGTCAAAGCAAAATATAGTTAACTAAATTAACTTTTATTACAAGCGAAATCATAAAACGTAAAAAAATCAGTCTGATGTAAACTCTAACTACTGGTCATCTTATACCATAGCATATACATGTGCAATAAAACATAGTGATAAGAAAAAAATTACACTAACCTTGGAAGAACTTTGGAGTCTTTTCTGAACACTGCAATTTTAGACTACACAAGTTCATGCAGGGAAAAAAAATGAGAAACAGATGGTGATATTTTATTTACTTAGGATTCCAAAGATAAAAAAGTTAGCAATAAGTTGATTCATTCAAGGTAACATGGCACAGGCATCAAAAGAGTTTTAAAAGCACATTTCTATTAAACTCTTTTTGAGGACCTCTTACAAGAAACAAGACATATCAAGAGAAATGAGACTTAATTTGAGAGAAACAAGACTTTTTCCACAAGAAACAAGAATAAGTTACTTTCCAACTGTGTTGTAAGATACAAATTTTATCTCAGGAAATGAAATACTCATCTCCAAAAACAAGACATGCATTTCTCAGTTGAAGATTTTAGGTTTGTAACTTCACTCCCATAAGATAATAGTCAGTAGGCTTTTAATCTTTTATTAGTTATTAGTTAGCATGCTTCTAATTATATCATTAATCCCTAATTAGTAGAGCGGTGTTTCCCCTTGCCTAGTTTAACTTTGACACATAAATATACTTTTTGATTGATTGATTGATCGATTAATTGATTGACTGAACAAAACAACTACAGTATACATTTTCCTCCAAGTAACAAAATTTATCTTATAACAACTGGAGGCAGTTACCTCTGCTTGTTCTTTCTCAACTTTGCCATCTTTATTGGTATTCTTTCCTTTTACATAGAAAAGAAGGTCATCCCTTGTTTCGTCGTCATTACAAACAAAGTACTGTGAGAAAAGTCTTGTCCAGAAAGACTCAATAGCCAGGACAATAAAGCCCTCTATGTGATTAAAAAGAAGAGAAACATAAACTATAATTTATCATAAATTACTATGCAGAATTGTCTATAAGATTAAAAAAATATATACCAGTATATCTTAATTGACCACTCCCCTAATAGGGCTTCTCAGGGCCGATGAAACCAAATGATGAAACAAATAATGTAAATGAACATAACATGGTTAAAAATCCCAACTGGCTGGAGACAGGGCAGTTGGCTATTTACAAGTGTGGCCGAGGAGTTGGTCTACTGAGAAACAACTCCAGCTTAGTGGTCAGAGTGGGACTTGAACCCACAACCTCCAGTCTTGGGTCGTAACCACTCAGCCATGCTGCCACCTGTCCTGCCTCCTAAGATCAAGACAGAGTACAAAATGCAATTATAAATATTGCTGTACAAACTCTATAAAATTCTCAAAAGGAACAATACACACTCATACATAGAACACAATATGTCATTTGGTGCCATAAAGTAAAATGTAGCCCAAATTTCTATTAAGATGCCTTCATTTTACATATGTACACATACAGCTGTACAACATGTCCTTTGTGTCCTCTGAGTCACCAAATCTCCCAGATATGAAGGGAAGAGTGCTTTATGTATATACTGTATGTACTTGCAAAACTTATTTTCACCTACTCTAAGGAAGATGTTTGGATACTTGATGGCTGCTTGTGGTCAAACTGCTGACGATTTATTTCTAATCTTGTTTTTGGGGGGTGAACACGAGGTTCACTAATGAAAAATAATTTTACCATCTCCCAGATTTACGCAACAGGTCAATTCAGTTTTCCATCCTCTAATTAGCAATGCACATGAATCATCAGTCAACAATCACGTGAGCTTAATATAGCTTACGGGTATTAGCTGAAGGCTTTTGATAATAATTATGATTATACAATGTATAAATAAACTAATATTAAACTTGCATATAATGGCAACTTAGTGAGGCCCTTGTTTGGCTGGATTACAATATACCACAAATATTTACCATTTTTCTTTGGCTTTAGCTACTCTGCACCCAAGAACAGTTGCAGGATGAGAAAGACAGTCGGATAATTGACGATTTCTTTTTTAACCGAGACTTTCTCGATTTCATCGTGCCGATCAGGCCGCATATTGAGACAGTTTGACATGCCAAATCAACGTAAATTAACTGTTTTTCCTCCGGAAAACTGCTCCACTTCATTCTGCATGTATTAAACGTACCTTCACTTTCTTTATCGAGATGCTCTCTCCTCCGTTCCCGGCATATACTCTCCAAAACTTTCGTTATGCTGTTGGTCCCTGCATTTTGGGCGGCCGCCATATTACTTTCTCGTCACGTGAGGAGAAGAAGGACCATGTGAACCTCTCGTGCATCGCTATATGAAGGGATGACCCAGTCTTTCCGCGGTTTTTGTTGTAAACATACGTGTCGAGAAGGCCTGGTCAATTTCTAGAACGCACAAGAATTTTCGTACTTCCTGGCAAAAAATAACACTTTAAAGGCCACTCTTCTTGACTGAAAATCCGAAAGGAGGATATATGAAGACTTAAGATTGTCTTCTGATGGTTTTAGGGTCACCAAATGACTTATTTTGCCGCTGGTTTTGTCTGACGGATTAGTGATGATGCCATATGTATTCCAATGACACAACCGTTTGGACGCCGTTATGGAGAAGAAATCAAGGTTTGAACTTATTAAAATTGTAGAGGCACAGAAAGAGCAGCTGGTACGCTACGAAACAAGACTTAGAGGTAAGGAAATGTTACACGATACGACTCTACATAACAGCAGCTGGCGCCCGCCCTGTACGTGTACATGTATGTATGTTACTTGTTTTGTCAGTAACGATTTCAATTTAATCGGACGTGGCAGGAACGAGATTGAAATCCTGACTTAGTAAAAGGATATATGTTTCTCCTGCTAGTAATACAGTCAAAATTGCGTTTTAAACACGAGGTAATTGATTCCAACCCAAATAAATTCAAATCTGAGAAATTGCATTCGAAATGATGGAGGGATGGAATTTGGAAGGATAAGCTTTAAAATGTCTTATTTTAATACAGTTTTATACATGGACGTTTGATTATTTCTGGTGAGCAGAAATTGTACAATTAAGGTTATTTTGGGGATAAGTTTAGTATCCTGATTTTGTTTCCAATCAGATCCTTCACCTTGGTCATGTACTATGTATGATCATGTGGTTGATGCCGGTTTTGCCCCATGGCGAGTTCGCCCCCACCGAGTTCGCCCCCTCTATAAAACTTCTATTTCAAGTTCGCCCCCACCTTTGTCGAGTTCGCCTCCAACTTTTCGAGTTCACCCCAAAATTTTGTGTTGGACCAAAAACACTCTCTATAGTCTTTACTAAGTACTAGTTTACTTAACTTATGAATGGTGGCCATTTTAAATTTAATATGCGTTGCACGAGCAAAATCTGGGGCGACCGGAAACCATAACGCAAAGTCACGCAAAAGCGCAAGAGATCTTGTGCGAGTAGAATAGGAACCTAGCCCATATTCCCCTCGTGTTTAACTAGATAAACTACAAAACACAGACTGATGCACTGTTGATCATGACTTTTGTAGATTTGTGGCTCCTAAAGGAGTTGTCGTTGTTGTTGGTTCAGATGGCTTGGAGATTAATGCACCAGGATGCGGGGGCCCAGGTGGTACTTGTAATCCAGGTCCTTTCAATGTACTCGGCCAACTCCTGTAGGGGTCTAGTAGCTGCTTTCCTTTTCAGCTTTTCAAGAATTCAAGATTGAAAAGAATTCAAGATTCAAGATTGAACAGTTGAATACTGACGTGGGAGTGAACATGATCTGGTTGGGGGCAAACACGATCTGATTGGGGGCGAACTCGGTCTGGTTGGGGGCAAACTCAATCAAGTTGAGTCTATGTGGGGGCGAACTCGGTGGGGGCGAACTCGCCATGGGGCGAAACCGGCAGCTACCGATCATATACTGTATATATCATTAGCTGCTAATTCTTGTAATATTCTTGAATGCCTTGATGTACATTGCCAGGTCAGTCAATGTGATGTGGTCCCAAATAGTCTCGTTTTTTCTTGCTACAGAGATTTGACAAATATTTAGATTTATTACATTTACTTCATGTTACTTACAAAAATTGCAATTAAAAATTACAAAACAGGAGATGGAGGTGACCAAAAGCACCACAGCACCATACTAGGGAAACCCCCATATAAATTAAATGTTATACATCATATGTACAATATATTTACAATTATGTGACTTTCAATTTTTACTCTTTAGATGTTGTGCGTGCCTATAAAAATCTATTACAAGAAAAAGAGGCTTTAGAAGCGAGTATCAATGTCTTGACAACCAGCAATAACCAAACAACAAAGAGCAGTCACAAAAAAGAAGCAGCTGATGGCAAAGATCAGAATGAAAGTGTGGAGGATGAGAAGATCAGTGACAGTGCAGGCAAAAGTGAAGATTCCTCAAGTTCCTTACAAGAAGAGGCTGTACATATGGAGGGAGTGTTGGATCATCCTCTAGCAGTAAAAGAAGATGACATGGAACATGGAAAACAGTTGCATCAAGATGAGGTTTGGTTTTATGTCTTAATGACAACCCAGCTTTACTGAACCTAATGAGATTTGATGAAAAGTTCTGTAGTATAAGCCAACGTAATTTGCTCTTTTTTTGGTACATGTATGTGATACACGATTTTTATAAACAGACTCAGGTATCCGAAAACTCAAATTACCACAGTCAAACTATTGGAATTGTATTTTAATTTATTCCGGTACTGAACAGGTATTTTTGTGAATGTTATTTCAAGTCATGGGTGCAACAGAGTGTTAAGTAAACAGCGATTATTAATTTCCATCAGGCAATATTAAGGATGGATGCATATAATTTTTACTATTAATATCTTATTTGCTCAATTTAGGAAAGCAGTTCACCCGAGCAATCAGAGTTGGAAGCGCAGCAAGAGAAAATTGCCACTCTCAGTGCATCACTTGCTACTGTAATGCAGCAAAAATCAAAGATGGAAGCCAGCTATCAGGCTGACAAAAAGAAAATGATGGTATAAATATTTCCTAAGAATTACAATAAAATGAATAATAACAATTTTAATGTACAATCTTCCTATCAACTGACTTATTCTATGTTTGATTTTTTATTTAAACATCATGCAACCCATTAGCAAGATCATGAAGCTAAAGTCAAGGAGTATGAAGAAGAAGCAGAGAAACTGAACAAGACTGTAGAAACACTTGAGGAACAGCTTCAAGAGGTTTGTTGTAAATAAATTATTAACAAAAGTACCAAGCCTTTTTCACAAAGTCAAAGGGAAAGTGCCATTTCAAAATCCGTCCTAACACATGACTGAACCTGGAGGTCTTGATAAGGAAGCTGCCCATTGTTAAATTTTCTTTTATGTATATTTTCAATAATGAGTCCTCATCCACAGCAGGGGCATAGCTAGGGGGGGGGGGGGGGTCCTGGGGTGACTGTAATCCCCCATTTGTTAGCCTTTTTTAAGCAAACAGCCTACAACAGGTGGCAAAATGACATGACAATCTGATGAGTACCCTCACTTTGAGTCAGTGTGACTCTCCCTCCCCCTCCCTGCCCCCCCCCCCCCACCCCCACTTTGAAAAATCCTGGCTATGCTCCTGCACAGACTTTTGTTGTGTCTTTCTCAGGGCTGAGCTAGATCAACAAAAGAGCTCTATGTTTGCAATTTATTTCAGCCAAAGAGTGTAATTTGACAGTGGGGTGATTACTGGAGAGGGCTAATAATGTCTGCTAATTTCCTTCAAAGATGTTGCATTTGTACAATTAGTAGTTATTCAAGGAATCTATGGTAATCAATTTTATTTGATTATTGACAGCTCAAGCTGCGCATGAGACATGAGCAGCAAGCGCGTGAGGAAGAACAAAACAACCACGTTCTCATGCTGCGTGAACTGCAAATACTTGTGTCAACTGAACGTTCTACAAAGGAAGACCTTGAACAGCAACTAGATGATGCCAAAGAACAAATCCTGCTGATGAAAAAATCACCAGGCAACAAAACAGAGGAGTATGAACGACAAATTGCACAGCTGCAAATTGAGTTGCAAGGAGTTCAAAAAAGGTTGAAGGAGGCTGAGAAAGCTTCCTCGCAACCTTCACCGTTACTGGTTCAGTTACAGGCTGAGATGTCCAAGATGAAGAAGGAGCACGCTGAGGCTGTTATAAGGGAACAGAAGAGGGCTAATGATGCTGAAGAACAACTGAGGATTATTACCAGTTTGGAAGAGTGCAGAGTGGCAGATTTGGGTATGAATTGATCAAGCGTTTTGTTGCTGTTACAGACATTCTACATAGCTCTGCTCTCACATAGCCCAGCTACTCCTTTAAAAAGTGCTCATTTGGAACCTCCCACGGTACAGTAGTGACTGAGGGAAAGAAAAAGAAATGGAAAATCAAATGATACACAATATGAAATACCTAGTATGTGACTGTGTTTACGCAGCCTAATGCACACACAAGAAAATTGATTGGAGTTTGAGAAAAACTCACAAAAGTTTACTAAGAAAACTTTACAGTTTTGATTCTCACAAAATCATTTGAATATTTGAATATAGTTAGGTTAGCAAAAAAAAAGGGCCATTTTCTTTTTTGTGATTAAGATAAGTGATGTGTCATGGTAACATCAGTTTTTTTTAACAAGGTTGTTGTACAGTTGGTATCAATAGATTCCATGGTTCTGTGCATTGAATAGTATCAATAGATTCCATGGTTGTGTGCATTGAATCATTAGAAAATCTCCCAGGCATTACAAAGGCATCATGTAGCAGCATTTAACAATGCCATTGAGTAAGTCGGGGATGTGTTTTAGAAAACAAATTGAGTTTTATTTGTTTTGTCATCAAATCAGAGGTGAAACTCTCTGAGTTGTCAGAAGTTGTTGGAAATTACGAAAAGCTCAGACTACAAGATCAGCAAGCTATTCAGAAGCTGAAGGAACGTTTGCAGAAGCTGGATGTGGAGAATGCTACATTAACTCGACAGATCAGTACAGAGGAAAACAGAACACCAGACAATGAAAGAGACCTTTTAGAAGATGAAACACCAGAGGAATTGAAAAAGCAAGTTTTTAAGTTAAAAGGATTGCTTAAGATCGCTATGGATTCTTCTGACAAGCCACTGGATCTGGGTAAGAACAGTTATTATTTTGGACCACAACCTCATTCCCAGGGTCTCTCATCTTACTGCCCCCTGGAGCAAGCGAAGAGAGACCCTCTCTCTTCGCTCGCTCCAGGGGGCAGTAAGATGAGAGACCATGGGAATGAGGTTGTTTGGACCATACACTTCATGTATGCACAAGAATGTACTTTTACAAACGTTATGTTTACAGTTAGACACCAATTTACCAGTTTGGGAGAGAAAATAATAAACTCACATCATAGATTGTGGTAAACTCACATCATAGATTGTCGTAGAGATAATTGAAAAATTAACTTTTGATGTCAATGTTGTGACACAAACAATGAAACATTGTTCAGTTTCAAAGACCTTAATGTTGCTGTTATAGTGTTAAAAACTTTAAGACGAGTTATTTATGTTTACAATAGAATTTTCCCCTACATACTCTATTGTACAGTTATGTGTTCCATAATATGGCAAAAATTATGCAAGTGAACAAAAACATAGCAAGAGAGCAAGTGGTTTCTAAGGAAACAGCGATCAATAACTGAAATTCTGACCTGTGTTTCTCTTTCTCTTGACAAAACATTTAGAAGAGCTGAGCAAGTCGGAGTTGGAGTCTCTTTTTGTGAACGACCCTTCACATAAAGTTTGTCAACAAGAACTGCGGCAGCTAAAGGAAGAATTTGAAAGATACAAAGTCAAGACACAGGCGCTTCACAAGAACAAATCCTTCAAAGAGCTTAGTGAACAGTTGGAGAACTTGGAGAAACTAAAAAAAGACAATGCTGAATTAGAAAAGCAAATTGAAGACTTAAAACACTCTAGCAATGAAAAAGAACAAGATCAAAGAAAGGTGATCACAAACTTGCGGGATTCGCTCAAGTTGATGGAGGAGAAACACAAACATGAAAACGAGGAATCAAACACTATTTACAAACAAAAACTTGAGGAACTTGAAAGGCAGGTGCTAAATCAAAGGGAACGAACTCTCGCCCTAGTGGCAGAGAAAGATTCAGAGATTGAAACGCTGAGAAATCGTATCCCTTCAAACAGTCCTTCAGCTGAGAGCAGCACTGCAAGATCAGCCTTTTCTTATCAGAGAAAGTTTGTGGAGATAACTGGTGGTTCCCAGGCCACTTTGGACTCTCCTCAGTCATCTGAAGCCGATGTTGCAGTTCATCAGCTCTTGACCAAACCTTCTGGGGTTAGTATGTATGGGTTATTGACCAAGTGTGAGGTCAAGATGGCTGGATATTGGCCAAGTTCCCTTTTTGCATGTTTATGGACCGAGACGGAGTCGAGGTCCATAAACTCGCAAAAAAAGAGCGAGGCCAATTTCAAGCCATCTTGACCAAACAAGCGTGGTCAATAAAGGATTTATTCAGTATATGGCTTTCGGGGAAATTTTTCTTGTGGGACACGGCGGGTAGTCCCGAGTGGGCAAGATAGCTCCATCTTGTCCAATCGGGTGGCCAATCACAGCGCAGGATTTGATTCATTTTGCCCTGTCCAAGATACGCCGGATAGATGCTCAAAACTGTACGTTTTAGGAAAAAAAATTGACGGATAATAAACACAATAGCCTCCACTTGGTGGAAAATATGCTGAAGTATTTGTCCTTGGACATTATCTGTTCCTCGAAGCTCGCAGTTTTCCCCGAGCTACGCTCTTGAAAAAGTGTTCTCATCTCGGAACAGATTATGTCCACCCCAAATAGAGGTTATTGTTTATTTATGCCACAATGCCTCCTTTACTACTTCCAGGCTAGCAGTAGTGAGAGTACACTGGTACACTATGCTCAACAGCAAGCCAGAAGAGAAGCAGAAAGCACAGCAATACGGCGACAGAGGAATGAACTTGAAGTGGCCTTGAGAGATGCAGAAATTAGGTAATGTTGAAAAAAATGATTTTCTTGAGCAAATTAGTTTCTTCAATTTATGATTTACCACACAACCTGTTATAGCTGCGTACACGTCCGCACTGCACAAACCTCCCTGCACTTGGCCTAAATGTATACAGTTATTCCCTGATTGTTTTTTTTTTCGTTTGCTAGAGGTGACAAACTCATGGATCAGGCCAATCTCCTCAAAGAAGAAATCAGGAAACTTGAAAGAAATAGGTAACTTGAAATTGTTTTATCTTGGGTGGTTGTTCAGTGTAAGTCTGAAAATGACTGTGGAGTCCTCTGCTGGACATGAAATGTTTGTCGCTTATGTCGCCATATAGTGTACTATGCTACGAAATTACCTTGAAATTGACGGAAAAACTTAATTTGTGAAGATAGAAAAACGCAAACTAGGTAATAATAATGGAAAAAGACACCAGATGGCCAAGATTTGGAAGATTGAGATGGACTGCGAACAAGGTTGAATAACTGCTCGTCATTTTATTTCCTACTTATCATGCAGGTCTCGTGAGAGTGCCAACTTAGAATATCTAAAGAACATTGTGCTAAGGTTTATGATGAGCACGAGTTATTCAGTCAAACAACAAATGATTACAGCTATTGCAACTATTTTGGAGTTTAGTCCTAAAGAGGTAAGTTCCTTTGTACACCATGCACGCTATCGAGAGATCGACGAATTTACGAAGCACGCCGAAGTCTTTCTCCGTTTAATTCTCGTGTTAGAAATGTCACTGACGTATTGTGAGGTTCCCTTTTGATCTCCTCTAAAGACAAACACCGTCTACTCTTTCTTCTTTGAAAAGGGTTAGACAGCGTTTAAGAAATGCTTGGTCTAAACCGTGTTCACACCAGTAAACACACTTTTCGTCTGAACAGTCTAACTGTGCTATGGCGCATGTTACGATCACAATTCAGCCACCGCCTAGTTCTGCTTACAGAGGGGTTTAAGTTAGACTTCTTCTATAAATAAGGGTCTTTTGGTTCTAATCCATGTAATGCAAGTTATTTTTTCTTTCTCTGATAGCTGAGCCAAGTGAGAAAAGTCCAGTCAGCTACGTGGTGGGGAACCTAAGGCGGTGGATTTCATTAGCGACTTGTTAGATGAACGAATATGATAATTTGAGTCAAATACTCATTTTAAATAGATATTTTACAAAGTGAGGGACAATATTTTTTGTAGACGAAGTTTTTATAAGTAATATATGTGTTTCAAGTTAGGATCTATCTCTGCCGCTCTCTCGGGAATCGAGCTTAGCTTCAAGTTCAGTGTTAGCCTATTTAGCATCATTTGACTGACAAACAACTCATCAGTCAGTAATATTACTATTTAACTTTAGAACGAGCCTGCCATTAATACAGATGGATGGTCGGATTAATTCGACAGTAACGTGAATCGTGTCACTTAAAAAATCATCAGTGCATCAGAAAATTCCTGGGTATCTGATGACACACTTTTCATAACCCTACATAATCACTAAAGTTAATCTGAAACGTTTATATTCGTCAGATATCGAAGCATTATTCGTCTTTATACAGATTTCGTTTTGGTAGTCTTGGAGTATTCGGCCCGTTTTAGGAATCCAGTTTGAAAGTATTTATTAGAAGCAGGTTCTCAATGTGAGAAGGAGAGAAAAAATTCATCTAAATATTTTACTCACATTTTTGCATTAGATTTGTATCAAAAGTGGTGTGAAAGGAAATATTCAATTATTTGAACAATCTTTTGTTTGGCAAAGTACATAGCCTTTTCCTATCGGGGGGTGCTTCTATTAATCTCCAAGAAGACGTACTCGAAAATGGCATTTGTTTCCCGACTGTAGCCTATTTTTTCTTTCGGGTATAGTAGGGTGGCCGTCACACAGGCTAACCGAATGAGGATTTAAAATTATGTGTTCGCTTATGTTTCAAGTTCTGACTCTGTTACTGGCTTATGCGAGTTTTTCCCGCCCTTTTTGGGCGGTTCTTTGTTTTATTAGGCCTTGACACGCGGCTACCTTTTTTCCATTGTTTGGTGCTGCGAATTGTAATTGGTCACTCTGTCATTTGCGTTTGTTTCAATTACTTTTTGTTGTACTGTTACAGAGTAGCAGCTGTACCTGAAAACCGCTCTTAATAGAAAAATTAAGTTTTATTAATGAAAATGGGATGGGATGGGATAGGATAGGACTCCGAGGTGAATGTAGAATATATTCTGAGAATTGAATAAATAATAAGAACCTTTAATTTGGATTTATTTATTTATTTTTTTGACAATGTGCGAATATCTTGTGATACGCATTGTAACTGGCTGTTTCAAGCATTGCATGGTATTACAGTTCCGGATAAATAAGTTTAACATTGTCAGTTATAAGGTGATCTTCAAGATGAATCACAATATTCCTGTCTAATTGCTCAAACCACTTAGATTCCAGCTGGTAACTAAGAGAGTTTTCTCTTCCTGGACACGAAACACTTTCCTCTTCAGCTTTCTGCACTCTGGTTTCAGTAAGTTCAGCCTCGACCACTTTGTCTTTTGTCTCAGCCATAACCTGCAGAATAAAACATCATGTTATCGATCGATGCAATTTTTTAAGAGTTGCAACAACTGAAAGGGTCACTGAAAGCTGTTAGGAAGAGTTCGTGCGTATTCGTGACAACATTACAGTCCCGCCCTGCCAAACCTCGTCACAAGAATCTTCGACGAGAACGCCCTGGGGACGAGGTTACGCCCTGCCCGCCGTTCTTGATGGCTGTGTAAATCTGACGCCTTTTTTTCTCTTCCTCTCAGATGGAAATTTGTGGTTCAACTAGACCACAGACTTATTTTTCATCCACTAACTGTTGACTCAAAAGTTCTGCTCCACCCGCCAGGGAGGAATTGAGCGCGCAAATAACCATTCCTGTTTATGACAGACTTACCATAGCTCTTATTTCTTGCAGTTTTAGACTAGCGCGTTCGGTTGCGTAATTTTCCAGCACTGTCCTGGCAGCATCTCGCGCGAGATCTTCCAGCTCATGCTCCTTCTCTGGTCTAGCAAACAGGAGATGATAGCCCCAGCTTAAGAGGGCTGTGCACATCACTGAACCTAAAATAAAACACAAACGATAGTTTCCCGCGGTTAGCAGTCGTTATCGTGATCCTCAAGTTGCTTAGTAACCTTCCTGACTCAGAAAGGATCGCCCTGTACTCGGGAGTGTTCGTTCGTCTCTACGAAGATTTGCCGACTGCACATAATCGGAAAGTTTCGTCTTACAGTCGATCGCTTGCCGATTGAAGATCCGAGTCAAAGTTGGTATAATGACCATGGGTGAGGAAGTACCTGATGACAACGTCTTTTTAGCATGAGAAAAAAATTCTTAAGCAATAGACTACAAGTTTTTATGGTTTATAGGCTGATAAACCACTTGGGATGTTGGAAGAACAGGAGAAGAATTCGTAAATCACGAGCCGCAGGCTCGTGATTTACGAATTCTTCTCCTGTTCTTCCAACATCCCAAGTGGTTTATCATGCCTCTAAACCATAGAAACTTGTGGTCTATTGCTTTTGTATAATAATTCAGAAGACACGCGAAATTTCCATGAGTTTACTGGCACAATAAACCATAGCTGATCGACCAATCAGAGCGCGCGCATTCATTTAATTATTATATAAAAGTCAATATACCTGTGAGAATTAGAAGCGCAATGTTCTGAGATTCTGCTTTTAAAGTTCTTTTCTCTTCATCCCTTCGGTGCTTTTCGTCAAGGGTGCAATTCAAGAAAACTCCACAGTCCTCAGGTCCCATTCGGTGACAAACCCAGATTTTAGTGTCAAGGAACGCGGTTACAATCCAGGTGAGAGCGGGTAAAGTCATATACATCAAGGCGACATAACTCTGCGCCGCAAATTCCAGTCCTAAAGAGCAGTTCTTTGAAGTGTTGCAGTTCAAAAGTAGTGTGACGTTTTTAGATTTCTAGCAGCTCACGACAAATATAACGCACGGTGGAACAATCAGCCACAACGTTGCGTTTTCACAAGTGATTCCCAAACGACTTACTACCTGCTCAAGTGAAACAATCACAAACACGAAGACAGCGTTTTTAAAAGTTGAGCGATCCTGGAAAACGTTGTATAGCTTTCCTCGGCTCATGACCCTGCTCGTCGATCTACTCCATGTAGTCTTGCATTGAAATCAGAGGACTCAAAGGCTTGTAGCGCTGTTCAGATATTTTACGAGTTCTTCGGGAAGAAGAACGAAAAACCTTTCCAGAACATTTAAACAACCTCCACCTGCACTTTTTAAACCGGTGTGAGAATTATTAGACGTCCTCTATATTGAATTGTGGCAAAAAATATCATCTTTGCTATCTTTGTACCAGCAAAATAATTAAACGTTTGGTTAAGAACCAGCTAATGTTTTTAATGTGGCACTTGAATATCTACCACCTGAAAACATGATCATATTTAATAAATGAAGTTTTGATTTTTTCCCTTTCTTTAATACTCTACGATAGGCGCCTGATAGTAGGCTAAGGAATTGTCAAAAAGCATCTCAAGTGCTGCACGCCGCGCTAGTAATTTGTGAAAAGACGTCTCTGAAAATGCATAGGAAGCAAAAGACAAGTTCTATAGTTATAAGATAAACTAATAAATCAAAATACCGAAACACACTGGAAAATGAAATGCAAAACAATATTCGACTGTCCGATCAGAGAAAACTATCACTTTCAATTCTTTAGGCCGAAACTGTATTAAAACTTAGATGTCTAAATGCACTCTTATGAGTTGTTTTTTGGGCGAAGAAAGACGATCAAGTGGGGAAGGCAAAAATGCAGCGGCGCTGATAGTTTTGGACATAAGAATTTGATCAGGATCATATCTCTTGGTTTGGGTGTAGAGTTTGGGAGTTGGGCCCCATACTCCTCTCGTCCCACTTTCCTGACACGCAGTATTCCGCTTATGGTCGACTGAAAACTGTGCAACACATTGATATTAACTAAATTGACCTTCGTCCGTCGACTTCAACAACTTGAAATAATCCTGAAGCACACTGTAATTAAGTGCAAGAAACGACTCGCCTACCAATTTCCAATAAATTACCAATGTTACTCATCCGTTCCAAAATTGTTTATGCTACATATGAATCGACAGGTATACGCCATCTGGCCTGGATTACTTGTTTTCGAGGCCTTCGGTCTCGGGAAATATAACAGCCTTTTTTGGCAAGTCCTCGTTCAAAGGCCTGAAGTGGGGGGTCCTTTTTGTCACGAGCGCAGTTCTCAACCATAGATAAAGTTTGAGCCGAAAAGAGGCATGCAGTCATTCTTTTGCAACAATTTCACAATATCTTGGGGTTGTCTAAAATTAAATACATCATTTTTTATTTACAAAAAGCTATAAATTACATAATATACGTAAGGTTAAGCTGACCTAGTTTAACACCAGCAAAACTGTATTGCTTGATCTGATAACAAAAGACAACGAGCCCTTTAGCAAAAATTAGCAAAGCTTTAGATTTGGGCTTCATTATTATACACAAATGAGAACAAATCCTCTCGTATGTACGTGCTTTGCGATCAATTCATTTGTTTTCCCTACTGGGGGAAGGCCAATTTCACGCCTACCTAACAGCTCATGTACAAAATGTTGTTCCGAGAATTTTTTCTTTACCTACCAGTGCTCGAACGCACTCTTTAATCTACGATTACTACTAGTTATCTTGCTTAGTTTTAAAAGGGTTTACCGAAAATAAATTGCATGCGTATATTGCTTTGTTATTAGCACTTGCTACGCTCTACGATTGGCCCAAATCAGCTTGTTATCAAGGCTGAGATGTGAACAGAAGCAATAACATCCACAAAATCATTGGCAGTTTGTGTCGGGCTTACAGCTTAGAGACTGCACGATCACGTGAATCAACCACCAGTTGTGATTGGTCTGTTATATCCGCTTTGTAAATTAGTTCGCACTTTTCGCTATTTTGACAAAGGTACAAAAATCAACCTGTTTGTACCCTTTCAAAATAGCGTAAAAACAAAAAGAAGAAGGCAAAATAGCAAATTTCTGTTATACGGCTGCGTTTAATTTCTGGGAGAGCGGTTGATTGGTCATCGAATCTCGGCTCTATAATTTCTTAAGGGATATATCACACCAATAATTTCACTATTCGGAATTACTTAGTAAGGGATTCTTTCTTGAAGGTTCTGGTAAACCGTATTTAGCGCGAATTGACTGCCTCAATCTTACACTTCTTTGTCTTTCCATCTTCTCCTCGTCTTTGCTGGGTAATTGGTAATTTCTTCGAAAAAAGTTCTTTGGTCGACGTTCGCTCTTCGCTCGACGAAAATTATCGGGTTCAAGCCGGTCGTCTTTAGAAACATCTTCTTGACTTGTAGAGAGGCGAGTTGTATTCAAGGGCTTTGATTTGTTTCTTTCAGGAGGGGAACTAATAAGAGACATCATAGGTTAGCTGCTGTAGAACTTTTTAAAAGATCAATCTATCATAAATAGCACATGAACTGTGAAAATCGACGATTGTTTTATTGTTTTCAAAACTTGTGCGTACATTTTGGTGGCTTCAAAGAAAGGGGCTTACTGTGGACAAGGGCTCTTGTTGGATATGGGAAACGGAATAGACGCACCAAAAAAGTTGGGAAAGGGGTTGGGGGGCGGGATGCTGACCTAATTGGAAATAACTTGTTTTCCTGCAAGGCTCTCAATCATTGTGTTTAAACGGGGAAAAAGGCCTGGAAAGAAAGCCAATGTCAGGAACCAACCTCGTTCTCAGGGCTTTTCATTTAGAGATTGGGAAGAGACCTGGGAACGAAGTTGGTCAGGATGTTTTACTCCGGGGTTTTACAGTGACTCGGTATCTCCAGCCCTGTGCCAGACAAGCGCGTTTTATTCTTGAGCAGATAATTTTCTGTTTCATTGGGTACCCAATCTGAGAACCTCAAACTGCAAAACCCACCGAGAATAGAGAACATCCATTTCCCATTTTGCAGAATTAAAGTTGTTAAGACAATCAAACAGCAAAAAATATTGCAAACAACTTACAATAGAAGACTTGCTGGAGGTGGCAAAGGAGGAGCATCTTCTTGTATTACTTTTGGTTTCTTTTTTAGCTTTTTCTTTAACTTTTCGTTTGGTTCTGATCCTATAAAGCGATCCTTGTAAAACCATCCTCTGATGCTAAGAAAAGCAAACAACCATGAAATCGCACACACAATAGCCTGCGTACCTGGTAGGTTTTTGCCGTCGGGTTTTTTTTTTTTCCGGCGGCGGAGGTCGCAAACGCGAAACGCGCGCAACAAACTCTGTCTTCGTCACGCAATCTTTCCTCTTACCTCCAAGAAAGATTACGTGACAAGATTGCGCGGTAAGAACAAGTGCTTCGACTTTAGCGTCCAATAGATTACGAGAACTAATAAAAATTTCTTGTCAATTAAGGTAAATTCTACTAAAAATTATTTTTTTTTTAATTATGAAAGCCTCCAGCAGTCCTTTAATAATTTTTCCTTAACATCTGTACCTGTTTACCACCAGGAAACCAAAGTTATTTGCACAAGAGTTTAATGGAATGAATTTGCCTTCGTTTGAAAAAACATGTATAACTGCTAGCGTTCTATTATTTATAACTTCCACATTTACTCTTTAGGGAATATATTATTACAACTGACTGCCATGATTAAGATGTCAATTGTGATCAGTCACAGGCTACTCCCGTAATAGACAACAGTTCGTGAATTTTTCAGGCGATACTTACCCTATAAAGACCATTTTAACTAGAAACCCGCTAAAACTCCAGCAGTTTTTATAGGTAGTAAAATTCATTGAAGCGTGTGGGCTTTATATCGTCAAGATGGGATGATTTTACGTCACTTATTTACAAGCTTCCGGCTAGCTTTGTTCCTTGATATACATCACGCATGCGAGCGCGATTATTATTGAGGTCGAGCAAAAAAAAACAGAAAGCCAAATGAAGCTGAGACATATGTATAAAAATTCCAACGTTCCCTGTTTAAGACTTTTCGAATCAGAGTAATAACAAATATCAAATTACGTGAAAAAAGAACAGGTCTTCGAAAGAGTGACACATTGTTGTGCTTGTAAGCCTAAGTGCATATCAAATCGATCGTGCGAAATACTAACCGGAAGTAGTTGCTCAAAACTCGAATTCAAAAACTTTGTTTGTGCTTTTTCCTCCTATACACAAGGAATTACCTTTTTCCATTTGCATATGTATATATTCCGTAGCCGTGCTTCCTTCCTTTCTTCCAATCTCCGTCATAAATATCGCCATTTTGATAGCAATACATTCCTTCACCTTTTCTCTCGCCGAATTCGTCGGTACCACCAGAAAACTTGTCGATTTCCACGAAGTCATCTTCGATTATTTTGCCTTTTTTTTCTTTACCTGGCTTGCCTCCCATGATACTCAACACGCTTGGATGAAAATCGAACACGGCGTATCGATGGCGTGTGCTGCAATAGAGTTTATTGACTTTCCGAAGGCCTCAGGGATTGACGCAGTGACGTCACTGTAAACAGTTTAAAACTGCATACCTGTTTCAGCAATCCCTGCAATCGGTGGTTGGCAAAGGTTTATCGTCACGAACTGGCGAATTTTCGTAACGAATCAGCGTGTTATGGCCTGCAATATGCTTCTATTCGGTGAGTCAGCGACCTGTTTTGAGATACTCATGTAATCCTATCCGTGTGAGACGCGATACCTTGGTAATTTGATTCTGATCGTATTGCACAGCTGTAAATGACGTCGGACATTGAAAGCACCACAAACAGATTGTAGGTATTCTCACAAGCTTTGCTATATGGCTGCAAGTCAAAATTACTGCTGGGTGTAAAAACGTCATTTCTGTCGGTAATAAAAAGAGTTCTCAGCAAGGCACGTATCATTTCCCACCTGTGGTGAAAGGAACAATTCTCCATCGAACAACTTATCGTACTGGGCGAGTTACACACAACTAGCGAGGTTGACGCCTGCGTTCAACCGCGTCCTATCGTCAGGAAAAATTGCATTTTTCTTCAATTTTGTTTGAGAAGAGTGGACGTTTGTACACACAGGACAACGAAGTTGAAGATTACCGGTGGGTAGCGGCGTTGCGTGACGTCAAAAGTAACGGCTGCGGCGGAGACTAACTAGTACCAGGTGGATATGATGAAATTTTAAGGAAATGTTTTGTAAGGATAACATCAAATAATTTGTTTGAATTAGACAGCAAAAAGGGAAAGTTAAGCACATAAACAACAATTGATAAGTCAATAAATATTTTTTCTTGTTTTTGCCAAATTAACCATGCATGCATATATGCGTGCTAGAAGTATATCGGGGGGGGGGGGGGGTACCCCAGAAAAATTGGGTGGGGGTGTGCAGCCTACTTCCCAAAACCCAATTTATGACCAAAATCTGCGATATTCTCTACACTATTTATGACCTGACCAAAGATTCGAAACCCTATTTATGACCTGACTCTTAAATCAAAACCCTGTTTCAGACCTGCATTAGTTCCCTAGTTCAGACCAATGTTAAATTGCCACAAACATAATTCATGAAGGGCTTTTGTTGATTTTGTTTTTGATAATGATGAAAAGGGGCTTTTTCTTAAAAACATACCCATATCAAGGCTAGAGTGCGAAAACCATACCCTATTTATGACCAAAATGGCCAAAACCAGCTAAAATCGATACTATTCACTGTGCTCACTTGTGAGATATCAAGTTGAACACTCGAAGATAAAATTCGTATCCACTCACGGACGTGTAATATCCTCTATATAAAAATAGATTAAGATGAAATCCGATAGAAAATCGAGCAATTTCAGTTTTTAGTGGACAAAAATATGGTACCAGAATAATTTTAAGTATTTTACAGTCCTTTTTACATTTTCTTCAAGCTAAAGATATAAATAGTTGGCTGAAATAACATCAAAAAGAATTTCCCATGGGAACGAGAGAAAAAAATTGCGAAAGTTCAGAAACATTTTGCAAACGCAGGTAAAATTTCATCATCAGTTTCATTTCACCAGTACTTTCAAATGTTTCATATGAAGATCAACACTTGTTTTCGACATTTGGTGTTGTTAGAAATGGTGTTTTTTTTGAGAAGATATTTAAAACAGTTGTACAGAAAAATTTTGCAAATGCAGGTAAAATTTCATCATCAGTTTCATTTCACCAGTACTTTCAAATGTTCCATATGAAGATCAACACTTGTTTTCGACGTTTGGTGTTGTTAGAAATGGTTTTTTTTTTAGAAGATATTTAAAACAGTTGTACAGAAGTTTGCAATACGATGTAAATAATCTTGGTAATAGGTTTATGTCCACTTGTTACTCAAACTTCTGGTGGATTCCATCTTAAAATTCACTCCTTTGCAACAAATGCTAATTCTCACTCTTATGGGTGCATTACAATTATTTATAGACCCCAAAAGTAGGATTTTTGCAATTTGTGGGAAAAACAGAATAATCGTAGCTTAATTAATCTTTATAACATCAATGTATAACCAGGTTAAACAATTGTGTAAACTTACAGTACTGGTAAATATCTGACTGGCTGGAACAAATGACGCTGGAATCCCTAAGGTCCATTTTGTAGGGTGATTTAATTGATATAATTTGTCAAACTGTCTAAGCAGCTGTGGTGTTAATAGTTGCTGTAGGTAACAAATAGAGGAAAACCACTGAAAATATTATTTTTTACAAAGCACTTATTTGAGAAGTCAATTTTACCATAATAATAATTATTGTTGTAACATTGTCTTCTCAAATAAATGTTAAATTTAAGTTCAAGTAGTTGTAGTTTGTACAAACATGCAATTTGCCTGCTTTGGGTGTACATGATGCCACAGCAAATTAAAAACATGACATACCTCCAATTTAATTTTTATAGCAAAGATATTATGTTACAGTGTAGTTTTTAGTTAATAAATAGTACAACTGCAAAACAAATAGCTTGTGAAATGGTATTCTTTGCAATAATTTGGGAATTCTTTTATTTTATATTTATAGCCATGCAAGCTTAGCCATATTAATAATGAAAACCAAATTTGAAAACAACCATGCAGATCCACCAATTTTCTTCTTGATTTGTTTTGGAAATTAAAATAATTCACTGAAAAAAAAACTGCTCTCAGTAGCTTAATAATTTGTTTTAAGTGCGTACTCTTATAGGGTAATGTTGCCTTGCTGGGCTCTTATTTTTAAATATTTGCTCCTTTGGAGTTTTGCAACAATCAAAGATAATTTAATATTAATAATGTATTTACAATAAATGTGTTTTTGAGAAACAAGAAATTCTTTGGAAAATTATGATCTTTCTCAACAACTCTGTGAACCCTTGTAAGGTTTTGTGTCAGTTAATTCTTCAAAATGTTTATTGTGGATTAAAGTTACAGAGTTTTTTTTTCAATTTGGTTGTTATTTAGTGTATTCACCACTCGAAAAGAAGCTTAGAATTTTTGCTTCTTAGTTGTGTAATGTTTGAAAAAATAATATTTTTCCCTTAGTTTCTTGTACATTCTTTTAGGAGGACTGCAGCCAGTTTAGATAAATTGTGTACACTTGCAGCAAAAACCTGTTCTTGTTCTTCTGGGGTAACAATATCTGCAACATAAGGCAGAGTAGAAATTACCAGTGGTTCAGAATGCTATACATGTGTTACGCTGAGTCCTGTGTGCATCATATGCTGTGAGAGAATTTTGATCCTTTTTCCGATGAATTTTCAAAAAATTACCCAAATTACCAAACTTTCCTGTTTCAAGGTTGTTTCTTACATGACCTTTTAAAGCTATACAAAAATACAGCATGTTGTATAGATTTTAGATGTTGCCTTTACAGCTTTGTAAAAGTAGAGGAAAAATGGTTGAACAAAAATGAATTAATTAGGTAAATTAGGTATCTAATATTTTGATGTGGCATTATATCACTTATGTTGATTCAAAGAAATGAAATGCTATTCATACCCAAGTCTTCCTGTAGCCCCTCTCCAAGACTTAGTATGTTCTCTTCCCAAACATTAAACAGTGAAGATATCAATGCTGTTTGATCTTTACTGCTTGGCATGACAGCTAGGACTTGCTTTATGGTGCTTGTAAAACTCTCCATCCCTTTCTCTCTCCCAAACATGATATCGTCTTGCCCTAACACCTATATTTATCAGCAGAGAAGATGACAAAAACAAAGCCATTTTACAGCAATCTGACCTATGTAAACCTTTAGAGGCAAGTTTGTCAGTCGGTCAGTTGGTCGGTCAGTCAGTTGGTCAGCCGGTCAGTCAGTCATACAGTCAGTCAATCAGTCATTTTGTCAGTCAGTTTGATTAGTCAGTCAGTCAGTTGATCTGTCAATTACTTGATCAGTTTGTTGGTTACACGGTTAGTCAAACCATAGTTACCAGCTATGTTGATCAAAACTGCAACCATTGTTAACACAAAAGAAACTGGATTCATGAGTACTAAAGACCATATACCTGTCCAAGGTAATAGCCAAGATACGACAATTCATGAACTCTCCCGTTCACAGCTTTATTTCCAAGCACCTCAAAGCAAACTGATTCTCCACACAGTTTAAGCAGCTTAGCGACATTCTCCAAGCACCAGTCAGTTGGTATGCCTAAGGGAAACAATAAAAAAAACAATAAAAAAGAAGCCAAACGTTTGACTGTAGGTGACAACACAACAAAGGGTAAAACTCTAGCATTTGAAACGAAGGTTTTATTGACCGTCAATGGAAAAGCCACGCCCAAACACGTGCTTAACTTTGAAGTTCTTGTAAGTCAATTCGTGACTGACAAAAATAGAGTGACAATTTCATTTTAATTGCACAGTGTATTGAAACAATAAAAGCCAATATTTTGAAACAACGGGCCTCTTGTTATTATTTCCCAAGAACCCTGACAAAAGAATACTGAAAACTCTGGTCTTATGTTAGACGTTGAAAGCCACGTTGAAACTACGTTATTAAATAACTTTCCGTTCTTAAGTAACGGAAAAAGTTATAATACGCACCGGTCAATTCTTCAAAGACACTGATAAAATCATCTTCGTTCCAGTCCTTGGTGTCACAGTAGACATGCAGGATCTTCAAGGCGTCTGCAAGTTCTTTCAATTCCACATCTTCAACACCGAAATATGTTGGGCAACTTTCCACCGTATTCCAATCTAGAGTTCCTGCAAAATAAACTATCCATGTCGTTTAATCATTCATGGCAAAGTTTGAATCAAATGCGTAATGTAAACCTGAGATTGTTAGATTGTATGTATGTTGTAATGTAGTATATGTAGATCTACAGGTAACTTATATAGCTGAATTAATTTTTTTTTTTATGC